>NW_025999991.1:8427377-8465500 GCF_001458135.2 Marmota marmota marmota
CCACCCCCACCCCGTTTTCCCACGCTGCCTCATTTTCACTAGTGTCTTCCCAGGACAGAGCAGAGCTGCTGCGCTCCTGGAGGCTGTCACTGTGGGTCGGTCAGGCTCTCCAGGTTCCGGTCCTTCCTCTGAGCTCACTTGGGTTCTGCCACCTGCTCCTTCTGTGGAGCCCTCTCTTCCCCCTGCTCTTCCTGCCTACACAGGCTGCTGGGACCTCACCGTGTCCATTTGGAGCATCTCTGCTAGTACTTTCCAAGGGCTTCCAGAACACAACACCACGCTCTGGGCATTGAGGACAGCAGCTTCCTTGTCTTGGCTTCTGGAGCCTGTGACCCTGACACTGCTGTCCACAGGGCGAGTGTCCTCCGAGGCTAGCTGGAGCCTTCCTTGCCTCTTCTGGTCCCTGGGTGTCCAACGCCCTGGCTGTCTTCACCTGGTGTCCTGGTGTCTGATTTTACATGGACATCTCATAGGCACACCAGTCATGTTGAATTAGGTGCCACCCTGCCCCAGTATGACCCTGTCTTACCAGTCACACCCGCAGACCCTCCCTCTAGGTCACATGGCGAGGCGTTGGGGTCCGGACCTCAGGTCCCGACTCAAGTCCACCCACATCACCATCTTCTGCTGAAGACCCCAGGACTCCAGCCCAGCCTCCTCCCCTCTGGGCTGTGGGCTTCTGGGGCTGTTGGCGTCATCTCGCTGCATTTCCACCCAGATGCCTCCCAACATTTGGACACCAGCGTGTCAAGGTTGGATTGCAGGATTTCCCCCTGTCTTCCCTTTAGAGTCCCACACCCAGCTAGTCGTGTGTTCAGATGTCCAGTCAGGAATGGAGGGTACTGCCTGGGTGCCCCCACCCCACCCTAATTCCTCCAGGTGGGAGCACTCGTCTCTGAGCTACCTGGAGTGCCACCACCAATAGTCACCAGGCCTCTCTAGAAATTACCTTCAGCAGGAGAGAAGGACTTGTCCAAAAGCTGTGGCCTGCATCCCATGACAAGGTCATTAGCGCCCCACCTTATTGTCCCAACCAGGTCACCCTGCAGGAGGGGCTGGCTGAGCAGGCGTGGCAGCCCGGCTCCAGGACACGTCCCTGCCTCCCACAGCTGCGGAGCCCTCCTGAACACTGCTGCCGTCCCCCTCCGTCTCCTGACTCGGGCTTCTGAGCTGTGCACGCGCTGCTCCAGAGTCAGGTGGAACAGGACTGGCCCTTGCAGAGGAAGAGGGACAACTGCTGGAGCCTCCCGGTGGCTCACTGGGATGGTGGTGCTGGGTGGTGCCAGGGAAAGGAAAGCCCAAGACCCACCGAAGCCCCTCTGTGCCCAGGATGCTGCTGTTTCGCATTTCCTAAGGCTCCGTGATTAGAAGTAGCATCACTCGACCAGAGTCGGAGGTCTTTTACCTCTTTAATTGAATTTTTTGAATAAATATTTACATGGTTTGTATATAAAACAATACCTTATAAATGGTCACTTGTATCCCTATGCCCTTTATCCACCCATCTTCACCCACACTACAGGCAATCATTTAAATTAATTTGTGCTTTTTTTTGAAACAAAATTATATATATATATCATATATATGTATATACACATAAATATCTACACATGCACAAATATATTCTTATTTTTCATTCTTTCTTACATAAAGTCATCACACACACATAGAAGCACTATTTTATGTCTATCGTACTTCTTTTTTTTACATTTTACTCCTAGATACCTTCCCCATTTTTTATGACTGCATGATATTCTGTGATGCAGCTGTATCATAATTTATTCAACTTTTATTTCCCTATTGATGCTCATTTGGATTGAGACAGTCTCTTGTTTTTATAGATAATGATACAATAAACTATCTTGCTCTTAAATACTGTTTTATATTGATGTGGTGAAGCCTCAGAGTCGCCTGATTTCTGGGAACAGATCTCTAGGCCCAAAGGCATGGTGCATGCCATTGGGGTTTTTCAAATTCTTTCCTTAAGGCTTGTCCAAGTTCCCCTGCACCAGTCCCTGCTTCTCTGCAGCTCTGCCCATTTTTAATTCACGCAGCCCCATCTGTTTCCAAATCTGCCCACATGCATCTTCAGGGTGTGGTGGGAAAGGGCTGCCATGTGAGCATTGTGGATGTCCTCCGGGGAGGGGAACCGAGGACACAGCCCATGTCAGAAGAGGAACAGGAGCCCTCCTGGCCTTTCCAGGAGGGGCAATCTCATCATCTGGGACTGGCCGTGTCCAGGAGAGTCAGCATCCATGCCCTCGCCCAGTAAGACTTGGAAACACCAACACCCCTTGACATTCCGAACACGGAAGAGGAGACCCCAAGGACACATAGAAGCTTTCTGCAATATTTAAAAATGGTCAAGTACTAAGTGCAAGAGGACTAGGCAGATGCTGGGAATAAATAGGTTTTAGCTAAATAGAATAATGAATTTCCCAAACCCAGGTTTGCCACTGTCGGTGTTCCCATCGTGGGAAGTTTAATTAGGAAAACCAGGACCTTCACTTGGGAACACTGGAGAAGAAATCACCAGGTGAAGGACACCTAGGCCCGCTGATGCTGTGTGTAGGGTGGCACTTCACATAGAAAAAACCGCTCCCTCTTTGGAAGCACACTGAGCTTCCCCTGTTGGGAGGCCACACCCCACACCCCACTTTCTGCCGCTTCTGTGTCCCTCCAGATGTGGGACTCAGACTCTGGTGTAGATTGGGGCTGCTCTAGTGGAAAGAAGCTCATTATCTCCTAAAACTTTTCTTTTATGAATAAAAAAGAGAAAACTTTCTATTTCACCAAATATTGAATTTCCTAAGAGTAAATCTGAATTTTCACACGTTCAGGAAAAACATGTATGAGATTCTTCTGGTCACTAAAGCTACAAATCAAACCTGTTGTTTAAAACTGCCTTCTGTGCAGAGGTCATGTGGGAGAGGCTCTCTGAGAATACAGCTGACTTACAGACGACTTTCTGTGTGAGTCCAGCTCTTCTGCAGACCCAGGAGTCTAGGTGTGCTGCCGCATCTGGCCTGATGGGGAGCACGGCAGGTACAGTCCCTGCCCAGGGCCTTGGGCACAGGCCTCCACCAGGGTGCCAGCCCCAGCCATTGATCCTCTGCTCAGATAGAATCAGGTGCTTTTCTCCTTGTAGTCGGGTGCTTTCTTCCTTTTCTCATCAAGATAAAAAATGGAGCAATTAAAAAGGAACTAAAATATGGCAAGCACTTAGTCCTTTGTATGTGGGGGACTTTTTAATTTTATTTTATTACTTTTTATTTCAAATATAACATAAACCAAAAATTAATTACAGCAATTAGATAAATTATTTGAAAATACATAACTCCAATCATTTAAGCAGTTGTATATTTAATGAATCCATGTTGTCCACATATTCTTTGCAGCCCACACATGGGAGGGGGGAAGCAATAAAACCCAGTCAGATAGAATGAACATCTGCTTTGGCTGTGGCCAGTCTCTTGGAACCTCCAACAGTTAGAGGGACCCCTACCTGGACTAACACACAACACTGGGCACTGGAAAAAGCAATCGCAAAGCCAGGTTCCGTGGTGTAGCAAAGGAGCCAGGAGCTGCTACAGGGAAAGGCGGGCTCCCAGAACACCTGACCACGGGAGTCAGATGAACAGAAGCAGTGTGTGTGTGTGGGGGGGGGAGTGCAGCCAACTCGGCCCCTTCCACAGCTACCAGACTCCAGAGCTTTGCTCACTGTCTCCGTATGATTCTCCTCTGGAGAATGAGGAGGCTCCTTCCAGACCCCTGACTCTGGAGGTGCTCAACTACAGACAGGATGCAAAGACAACATTTGTTAAATGGACAAAGCTCAGGTGAAAGTTTCTTTTTTCTTTTTTTTTTGACAGAGTAAGGATTCTGACACTAGCTGAATAAAGAATCCCTGACCCATTTTTGCCACTCACCCATTAAGATATTTTGACACAATGTGGGTATCTGAGAGGGTGACCGCTCAGACTCATGCATGTTTCAGGGAAGAACCCAAAAGCTTCCTCATGAGGATGACAACACTGACCTGTGGGCACTGGGTGCCTCGTGAGCTCCAGGTCTGCCTGTTTCATCTCCAGTAAATGATTTTGTTCATTTCCCTCTTATGGTAAGTGTCCCCGTCTTTGTTTGATCTCCTTGTTTTACCTTCCAGGTGTTTTCCCTGAGCTTTAGAATCAACTACAAAAAGGGAAGGAGGGGCGAGGCTCAGTTTGGTTAGTGTCCTGCACTAGGAGACTTTGATCACCCCCCTTTATCACCCATAGCATGAAACAGCGGAATGGGAAGTTAGAAATATGGCTCGGAAGAATCGCACAGTAAGCAAAATCGCTTTTCATGTAAAAGTTTGAGGTGTTCGACAGAAACGACTCATTGGATGTATCTATTAAACACTGGCCCCATGTGGTTTGGTCTGAATAAGTAATTAAAAATGTAGACCTCCTTCCATACCACTGACCAAATGTCTATCGATTACTTTTATGGAGCAAGCTCTGGGTTAGGTGTTGTATAATGGGTGAACAAAACAATGTCTATACCCAACTTAGAATCTGAAATTATTTTTCATAGTAAAGAACATGTTATTTGCAAATTCACAAGAAAAAAACAAGAATGGTAAAGAGAACTTCCTTTCTGTCAGCAATTAATTTCCTTCTCTGGTTCTGGAATGCAAATATGCTTAAAAGGCCCAAGGACTTGATTTGACCAAGAATGGACCCAAGAAGCTAGAGTGGCTTCACATCCAGAACCTGAAAGAGAGATGGGAACCAGACTGTGATCCCCCAGATCACAAGTATCCAGAGGAGCATCTCCCAAGAAACCTGATGATCCTCTCTCAGATGCTTCTATTCCCTGCTCTTCAGAGCAGGTCCAACAGGGGAGTGAGTGGGTGTGGGTTCCTCCACTGCAAGGAGCAGCCTGGCACAGAAGAACCCACACCTGAGTGGCCCCGGGAGAGGACCCAACTTCAGGGAGCCTGGGAGCTACTGAAGAAAGCAGGGCTGGGGTTGGAGCTGGTGCGCAGCCTGGCCAGCAGGTTTGGCCTGGGCCAAGGGGCCTCACAGAAGACCAACACCTCCAGTCTTCCGGGAGTTAGGATAGTGAGAAATCCAGGCACACTGTCCTCAAGAACCATAGGCTCAGATTTGCAGACTAAGAGAGACTTGGCCCTGTAGTTGGTCCGTTTTTATTAAAATGGATCTGACTATAGTTAATTTCTTAAAGCAGTTTCTTTTCCCCAAACATCTTAGAGCCAAGGGGATGAGGGGGTGGTGGAGCAAATAGAGAATATTGGATTAAGTGTTTCCTTCACATCAAAGGGCTTCCCTGGGGATCCTAGGATGGAGGAACTCAAAGGACATACAGAAGGAATCTTCTAATACCTAGAAAATAGTTGGGAAAAACAAAGCCACACAGGTGTTGGTGCCCATATAGGGCAAAAAAGTTCAGGAACAGAGGTTAGCATCTTGGAGCCCTCAGGTCCTAAGGAAGAGAAGCTGGTTTCCAATGCAAGTCTTGGTGGTTTACATATTTCGCATAGTGGAATGGGGTCTTGATGGGGGAGGTGGGCTGTCCTGTGTTGGTGTGCTCATCTTTAGAAAAGGACATGTTCGTCCACTTCCAGGGCTATGTTTAGTCCCCAACACAAAGATGTGAGATTAGGAGAAGATAAAGAGCTCACAATCAATGTTTATGTTGGAAAGGATTTCTCCATTTAGGTGAACCTAAAGCGGACTTCAGTTGTTCACATTTGCTTGTAAACCTCCTCTGTCTTAATTCAGTAACTTTTAGCCTCATTTGGAAATATAAGTCTTTATGAGACCCCCATAGACCATGAGAATACAGCAGTTTCAATGGTGGCTTCATACACACTTATCCATGGGCCTAAATACAGTTAAACCCAAGCAGCAGGAAGCAGGATTATTTGGGTGGTGCTAATCTTCTGAAAACTTTTGTTTGAAACAATGTCTATTGCTAGAGGAAAAGGAAAGATTAAAATACAAAAGGGATAGCACTGATACCTCTCACATCTTTCATGTATGTATTCACTGAGTTGTCACTTAGCCAGCTAAGGAAGCTTTATAGCTGAGACACGCAACACGTTCTGATTGCCAATACCATTTCCGGTGAGTGCGTTTTGAAACTGAGCTTTTCATTTTGTGAGTCATCTGTGTCACAGAGGACAAAGACCACTCAAAGTTAGCCTGTCTCCTCCAACCCTGGTTTCTGAATATGCAATTCAATATTTAAGGTGAGGCCTTCATGAGCAATCTGCATGATTGCTTAGCATCTGAACCGGGGTCCCCGTTCCCAGGAAGGACGTGGGAGTCGATGGTCCTGGACATGACAGCAGCTCGGCTGCATCCTGTGCTGAAAAACTGTTTGCTCTACACCTTGTCTCCTTATGACCATGGACAACTCTAGTCCCCAAAATGATTTTAAAATATTAGAATCTGCCATTTCCCTGGCTTTCTTTGACAAGCCACCCTTTCTTCCTGGGCTGATAAACAGTCATATTTCTGTTTCTATTTAAAGCAGTCCTTGGACTAGAGCCTCCAGTCCCATGGGCAGTAGGCCTCCTTTGTGTGTTAAGGCCACTGTAAAACCTCAGTCAATAAGTGTTTAAGACAAATATTGACGCTGGTTTATGGGGCACTGGTTCATGAGGACTAGAGCTAACAGAGCCGCGCCTCCCCATGATTTGCATTCCTAATCACTTAGTAAATAAAAGCGTTTGTCTAAACAGAAAATGTGAAAGTCACAGGCAGAAGCAATGGGTTCCCAGGAAGGTAGGCGATTGAGTATTCCAATGAACACAGTTGTAAAGTGGATTTGCATGTCTTAAAAGCTCCGGGTCTAAACAGATGAAGGAAAAGGTACGGAATGCAGGAAGACCCTGTGCTGGGCTGACAGGCAGCTCCTCAGGCCCGCACACAGTTTTCAGGAAAGTTCAAGAACCTGTGGTTTTCCTGAACAGATCCTATAAGTGCGTCCTTTAAGTTTGATTTGTAGTTACAGAGGAATTTGTGCACAAACACCCTGAAATGTAAACAAGCTCAGTTGGAGGAGAGGGATAGGTCCCAAGCTCTTCATCCCAAACGCACTCAGGGAGCCCAAGTTGATTGCTTCTCTCCTACCCCCCAATTCCCACCCCATCTAACAAAACAAAACATTGCTTCTTAAAGGCTGTTAACCTTCTGAGGTGAATATAACTGAACTTAAGTGCTTGGAGATTGGAGGGGTCTGGAGCTCTGTGGCTGACCCAAGTTTTTATATCAGCGATGCTTATGTTGACAGAAAAGGTGACAGTGGAAAAAATATGAAAGAAAACACATCATCTTTATTTCAAACTGAGAAGGAAAGAATTAAAATAGCAACTGCAAAACAACATGAAGTATGCAAACCCAGTGCCTCCCACACAATCCAGGGAAAGACAGATGCGAGCCAGAGAGAGCATCGTCACCAAATAGCAGACAAGCCTTGTGTTTCCACATAGAAGTGACCAAGGGACATGAGCAACAAAAGAATGGAAGAAAGATTATGTGTCACTGTGTCAGAAAGCAACTCACAATTAAGCAAAAAATAAAGCAAGGGTACAATTCAGTAAAGTATCGTTCTTGACAAAGCATTGCTGGGTTTGTGAATTAAAATTGTCCTCTTATTTTGGGGACATATTTGGATGTCTGTGTGCTTTAAAAACCTTCTTGCACCTGCCGACGAGATGCTCTGACATGGTCTCAGGATGTTCTCAGGGGACTAACTTCTGCATATGTTCATCCCCAGAAGTGACATTGACACACCTTGACAGACGTTCTGGTATGTTTTAATGCCAATTTGCTGCTTGATCTTTTGCTTTATAAACTAAGAATGTTTGATGCTCGCAAACTTGGAAATAACATGTTTTAGAGGTAGATCAGAATCTATCCGAAGATTTTTTTTTTTTTTGGCTAAGGTATCTATCCATTCATCTATCAATCTATTAATCAATCTACTATCTACCTATCTGTCATCTATCTTCTATCATTTATTTGTCCTCTGTCATTTTTCTAATTACTATCTAGTTATCTAGTACTATCTGTCATCAATTATCTGTCTATCAGTGATCTATCAGTAATAAATCTATCAATTATCTCCATCTTGGAATCTGATGTTGACACCCACGGGAATTTTGGCTACCTCCGTGTGTGAGGTGGAAAGGGAGTTCTCCATGAAACAGAGCCGGCAAGGCCCTGGGATAGCAGTGGGAGCCGGTCTTAGGGAGTGGGAGGGGCATCAGTGTCACGTGTGTCCGCAGGACCACACTTGCAGAAAGCATTGCACTGTCACTGATGGGCTGTTCCCACCACAAGGACTGCTTGATAAACTGTGGGTTTCTTGGAAATCACTTTATCCTGGATAAATGGCTGAAAAGGAATATAAATTTAAATGGAAACAGAGATGGTTATGATAGTGTCAGATGAAACCATAGGTTAAATTCACAAATAGTGAAAATGTGCACAATACAACAATCAAATGAATAGGACAATCACAGCCACTGGATTATCTGGGGATTCAGTAAAATGTTCAGTGCTCAGCTTTTTTGTAACTAGTAACATAGGTGTTTGAATCTAGTACGTTGAGGTTAAAATGGGACTTGCAGGTGAGAAAGTAACTTAATCTCAGTATTTAATGCTAAAATCAATTTAGTAAATTCTAAAATTGAAATTTGGCTAGAGGATCACTAAAGTCCACTGAGAGGTGGAAAATCTGGGTTTGGCAAAAGATAAGAGTAAGAAAAATCTATGGTCAACTCAAGACAGGTGCTGGAGAGAATGGTCCAGAACCGGGCCCCCCAGACAGGCCGTCAACCTGCAGCAGCCAACCTAAGAGGCACAGTAACACCCAGAAAGAGTCTAGGTCCACCTGGAAAGTCAGAAGACCAGGTGTGGACAGTTGCTGGGTCATCTGGGGCTCCCGCCACCAGTGGGGGGCAAAGAGTCTGAGGACTGAGCCGCCTGTCACAGGACTGGTCCAAGCCCTGTGGAGTGAAGCAGGCCCAGCCCTGAAGGAGGCCCGCGTCCAGATGGCCACCCAGAGCCAAGGCAGACATGAGTCCCAGCGGGTGTGGAAGTCAGGGGGTGGGAGAGGAGGGACAGAGAGGAAGGCAGAAGAAGCAGGTTGAAAGAAGCCTTCTTCCGTGTGCCCTGGGGACTTGGGGAAGTCAGCATCCTGTGTGAACAAGGGGACCCTGACATCTGTTTTCCGGCTCGCTGTGTGGACCTGGCACCTTTCAGTCCTCTGCTCTTTTCACGTCTCACTTGGGCGTTCCCGTGAGTCAGTGCTACTTAGTTCATCCTGTGTGGCCAGATTGAAGAGAAGGGAGAGCAGGCGGCAATTGCCAAAAAGTGCAGTCTTTACGGCTGGGCAGACTGGGGCTCAAATCTTGCCTCTACCATTTGGAAGGTGTGGGGCCTGAGTGTTCCATGAAACTGCCAGAGCCTCAGTTTCCTCATCTTTAAAATGGGGTGGGCTTGTGGTAATGTTTAGAGGTGATAAAATGACACCGCAACCTGGAAGACGGTACGTCGATGCTGGCTCTAGTTAGGAGGTTGCCCCTTATCATGTGTCTTTGGACAAAGCACTGGCACCAACGGGGCAGTGATTCACCAAATGGACAATGCTTAACATGAGGCCACCTCCAGTGTGGCGATCCAGTGGTCATCTCCTTTTGCCACCTCTGTTCCTTAACGGAGGGCTCTCCTTTAGGAGAAGAGCTTCCGGGTGGAGCTGGGAAGGTGCAGTGGGCCGTCAGCTGCACGGAGGAGACCCCAGCACAGCTCAGGGGAAGGGGCACCGAGTTCGAGATCACCCCTAGGAGCCGCTCCAATGTGGGAGCTCGTGGGAGACCCCCAGCCAGCAGCTGCTCCGGCTTTACGTCCACGCGGCTCTTATGCTAATGACTGAGAGCAGATGTCTGTCTTGCCAAAAGTCTCTGAGTGACAACTTCAGTCTTCTCCTGTGACACTGGGAAGGAACCCCAGAGGCTGCCCTGTCACTGGCCCTTCAGGACCCCCGACCCTGTGCAGGTCCTATCAAGGGAGGTCCCCACGGTGGGTCGTGAGAACAACTGTGTGCTCCTGAGTACGTAAGGGTAACGGTTCTTGACGTGCCTTTCTAACTGTGAGGTTCGATTTAGAGAACCTCGCTGGGAGGTCCAGATGGTGGTCTTGGATGAGGGGCGATGGAGAAAATGAGCAGGCTACAGCTGGACACTGTGTGTCCCCAAAGGCCTGCGTGGGAAAGGCTTGGCCTCAGGCCACTCACCACCAGGAGCTAATAGAACCTTCAGAGAGTGGGCGCAGCGGGAGGCCAGGCCCTGGTGGGCGAGCCCTCGGACCAGAGTGGGACCAGCCTCCTCCGGCTCTCCTTGGCTCCGTGGCTCAGGCTGGGCGCAGCCTTGCTCCGCTGTGCGTTTCGGCCAGGATGCGCTGCCCCACTGTGGGCCAAGGCAAGGAGGCCGACAGTGTGGAGTGGACCCTCCCAAGGTGAGCCACAGTAAGGTCCATCTCCGTGCAAGCTCGCTATCTCAGGTGTTTTGATGCAGTGACAGAAAACTGATTTACAGAGCTCTTAAAGAAGATCCTGCTGCTAATAACAACACGTTCAGACTTCACTGAGGAGAGCACTGAGCAAAGGCAGAGTAAAGTGGGGGTCTCGGGGTCTTTAGGAGAACCTAGAATTTCTTAAAGGTAAAATAAAGGATGGCATGCCGATCCGCAGAGACCATAGCTCACACAAAGTCTGGAGAGGGAAACCGTCATGGGTGAGGTGAGTGCTTGGAACGTCCTGCTGTCCTCTACTGTCCCTGCGGTGTAGACTGCTGGGACATGAAGGCGAGACTGCATGGGGAGCGGAAGGAGTCTGCTCTGTGTGAAGCAGGGAAGGGCCACGGGCTGCACCCTTCCAGCCAGGTGGCAGCGCCCAGCTCAGGAGGAGCCCTCCCCTAAGGGCTGGGGCTTCTCTCCCGGCCCAGAGGGGCAGGCGGGTGGGGAGAGAAAGCTGCTCTCGCTTGCTCGCAGGATGCCTTTCCTTGGACTTCTCGCCTCCTCCCACTGCTGGGTGCTCGTGGGTGCTCAGGACCTCGTCCGATCCAGCGGCTCTGCGCGGGCTCACTCTGCTGGGCTGGAAAGCCAGATGCCTTCAGGAGAAAAATGAGGGAGAGAAAAGGAGCTCATCTTCTTGTAGCTGTCATGGATGTGAAATTCCTGGCAGCCAAGTGGGGCTTGTGGTAATAATTGTGACACAATAGGTTTTGACAAGACAGACTGTTGATATGTTCATTTGCATATCGATGTGCAGTGCCCTCTCTGCTCATGACGCGCTCTGGGCCCAACGTGGAGGCCCAGCCATCCTCAGACCAAGGCGTTGGTCAACTACTGGAGTCCAGAATGCCCTACCCAAGGAAAGGGGCACTGTGTTTATGAAAGACTTTAGAAAAGAGAAAGAATGTGCGGATAAACAGGGGACAAGATTAGATGTGGCTGTGCATTTCCCCCCGGGAAGTACAGGAGATCCTCTAAGCTCCTCTGCTGGGACCTTGACCCTGGGACGCAGGCCACTGAACATGGGCCACTAAGAGCAGACTGACGTCTAACTCTAGCAACAGCCGAGTCTTTACCACCTTCCTAAAGATGAAAGTCTGATGTTTGGTGTGACTTTTGTTACATTGATATCTTTTCAAAGAAACGTACCTTAGCTGCCACTGAATGGGCAGAAGCCCCTCAGGGTGTGGAGGCCAGCACATTGGAATCCCACAACAGCTTTGAGACCTCTCTGGTGGTTTCTGGGTGTTGCTATGAGCTCTGTGGAAGAGCACGTGTGGACGTTCACCAGGGCGATGGACTTACAGACACGAGCCCAGCAAAGAAAGGGGCGCACACCCCTGCTCTGCCATTCACAGGGAAGCAAGAGACCGCTCGCTCATCTCTCCTGGGTGTCGTGCAGAGCAGCAGGAGGAAGAGCAGTCCCTGGACACCCCAGCAGGTCCTCTCTTGTCCTGTGAGCTCTGGGGGCCTGCGGGCTCAGTTTCTAAGGGACAGCAGCAGCACTCACACCAGACTGCTCCCTGTCCTTTCCCTCACCAGTGCTTGACCGGCCTCAGCAAGTGTGTGGCTCAGCGGAAACTGTCCCAACCTGACTGCTTCAGCCCCTAGGACTGCGGCTCTCGAGTGCAGGCCGCGCTCTCGGGTTCCTCCTGTAAAGATGTTCTTATCACAACACGCAGCCATCACCTGACTGTTAAAAACAGTATTGCGTTTATAGGATTCTTTATTTCCGACTGAAGCATTTTCTAGAACATCTGGTTGGTTACACTGTACATAAATTAACAGACTGTCATCTCCTCTTGACAGTTACCTGTTTACTTTCACTTCATTAAATGCCATTTTTCAGAAATAACACAAGATATATGAAACACAACACGTAATTAAGCAAAACAATACAAATAAATATAAATAATCACAATGAGAACAGGAAGGGAAACCCACACAGCACTAAGCCGGTGCTGGGCTGCGCCTGGCTCTGGAGGTGAGCCTGGGGAGGGTGGCGCTGCAGGTTCCCTGGGCAGGTGGACTCCACAGGGCTCTGTGCGCCAAAGGCCAGAAGCTTCCCATTGAAGATTTGTGCTTCAGGCAGAGCTGAGTTTCCCCCACGAGGAGGGGAACCCAGGTCTAAGGAAGCAGAGCCCTGGGGTGACCTGCTGAGCGCTCACCGCCCACACCTGGGGAGTCCAGAGCACGGCCCTGGGGCTCTCGCCCACAAGCTGAGCCCCCGCGAGCTCAAAGGGTCAGGTCAACAGGGATCCTGTCCGTGTCCACCTTGGGGCAAACCTGTGGGAGACTCAGGTACCTACTCCCTGTTCAGTGTCCACCTCTGGGATGAATGGGCACTTGGTCAGTTCCATCTGAACCAGTTTTATCTAGAGAGAAGCTTGTTTTCTAGAAATTGCCACACCATTTATATACTGATAGGCACAGGTTTCAGAAAGAGTTTATTTTTAAAATTCTCTTTTATTTATCATTTTCTATTTCTATGTATGGATTTATCTATCTACTTACCTACTTTTCTTTCTATCATCTATCCATCCATCCATCCATCTCGAATCTCTATTACCTTTCAATGTGATCCCTGACTAAATGGGGAGGAAAATAAAGGAGTCCCATTGTGTCTTCTATAATTAGCAACAGTTGTAAGTCTCCCACCACTATTCAAACCAAAATCACATTTAAATTATTCAGCACCATCGATGTTAAATATACATTGCTCTCAACAATTTTTCTCACAATATACATAATGCTATGTCATTTTCCACTCCACATATTGTCATTCTTCTGTTAAGTATGTCAATCACAATTTCTTTCTGCCACTCCTCCTCCGTGGGCCTATATTTCAGAGATATGCAGTGGAAAATGGGGCTCCGTAGCCGACCATGCTGCCTGCTCAGAAGCAGAGGCCTGTCCAGCAAAATCCACCTGAACCTGAAATTACTTAACTCGGTGGGAAAGTGCAAAATTTACACTTGATGTTTTCTGGTCTATTTTCACTTTCCAGATGAACTATTTCCCCCCAATAACCATCTTAATAGACTTGCCAGATTTGATACATAAAGGTTGTTAAATGAGAAAGGGAAAACAAAACCAACTAGAATAGATGAGATTATTCCTCGGCAGTCTGAATATACGGGTGGCTTTAGAAGAGAATGACAACTTTATGGTCTTTAAAATACCAATGAGCCTTTGGCAAACTAACTTGGTTGGAAAAGGCATGTAAATTAAACACTTAATGTGGGTGGAAGGAAAAAATTAGGCATTTTCAACTGCAGGAAGATCACACATTTTTTTGTGTGTGTGGCAAAGAATGACAAACAGAAATTAAAAGAGAGTCGGAAGACTGGAAAAATAGTTTTAGCACATATGACAAAAGGTTGCCTTCCCTCATATAGAAGAATCTCCTAAAGAGGATTAAAACGGTATAAATAATCTGAGAAAACTGCTAAGATGAACAGGCAATGAGGAGGCTAATAAACATATAGAAAGACGTCCAGTTTTACTGAGAGTTGGAGAAGTGACAGATAACACAGTGGGGACAGGAGACTGGCAACCGTCCCAGGAAAATGGTCAGATCTAAGGCGGCAGGGAAGATGGTGTCCTGAAGGCCAGAGAGCAGGGCAGAGGGGAGGGGGCCAGAGACGTCCAGAGGAGGTCTGGAAACATTTCTTAGAGTGGAAAATACAAATGCCACTGAACTCACCCATTCGTCTCTATTCTACAGGGAAAAAAACCAAACAGCGCTGGGCTGGTCTGAGGGTGTCCTCTCCACACACCGTGGCCTGGTCATGGCAGGACGTCTGGGGAGAAAGGGAGCTGTGGCGGCCTGGGCCTCCGCCAGGGGAAGACGGCGCTGGAGCCAGGCGCCCTGCAGCTCCCAGCAGCTGTCAACGAGGAGTCGCAATGGCAGCTGGGCTATCCTCCAGGGGACGGCCAAGGAGCTGGTGCATCGCTGTCCAGCTCCTGAGCCCCGGCTCAGGTGGGCTCAGGGCTGCACCGGGGTCAGCACAGGGGGTCTGTGAACCTCACTCTTGTGTCATTTCATTGGTGTAATAGCACACGAGTTGTGGGTAACTCTTGTAGTTCCCTAAGATAAAGAATGGAAATAAATGCGTCTTCAAGAAGAAGAGGGAATTTGAGGAAAGGCGCGGAGCTGCCCCACTGCCAGGGAGCGTTGATTCAGGGCAGAACGCAGAAGGGAGTCTGCCGGTCGCACCCAAGCCCTGTGTCCACACAACTTCACAAGGCAACTGTGGGAAGTGATGAGCCAGAGTTTGGATCAAGACTCACACAGGTCCATCGTGAAACGGATGCGTGTAGGAGGCCTGGGGCAGGGAGGAGGAAGCCTGTTGGGGAGGGATGCAGAGATGGACCACAGGATCACCTGCGGGGGGCTGAGCTGGCCCAGGAGAAGAGGTGTTCCAAGGGGACGGAGAGCTGAGGGCGCCGTGGAAGGGGGGCTTACAGTGCAGGGCAGGGGATGGGGTGGCCCTGGACACGGGGGGCACCAGCCTCATCCACACCATCCGATGTGACTGAAGAACCCCCAGCCTGATAGACTGAGCCTCATCTCAGTAAGGGGCCTGAATGGGAGGGTCATCAGAGGTTACCAGGGGCTTCGAGCCAGGACATGACAGCCAGGCCTGGCAGCAGAGGAGGGAAGCCGCTCTCGGGACATCTGCCTCTGTCATGCACCAGACAGGACTGCCGCTGATGCTGCCCCGGGCAGCGTCTGCTCAGCCGTCCCTCGAGAGGACATGGTAACCAGCTGAAGCCCAGGCAGAGCTGGGCAGAGGGAGAGCAGGTCGGGCCACTCCTTAGGGGACCTGAGTACAGGGTGCCACAAAGGCAGGTGAGGACCAGAGCGGAAGGGGCCTGTGGCTGCCTGAGGTGGGCACCTCTGGACACACAGCGGCAGCCATTTCATATGTGCAGGCCTCTTGATTGTTAGCAAAGAAAAAGTGTCAGGAATGAAATGGAAAAGGCCAAATAAACAAAAAGGGAGAGACAGCCCCCATTCTGAGACCCGAGCTCAGTGGTGCTTGGCTCGCGTGTTCTTGAGCATGAGTCCTTGAAGGCAGAGCTGCAGCTCAGCACTGAGTGTCACTTTCCTCAGGCACGACCCCACATGCGGGTGGCACCTGCCATGCTCTCTGGCGCCCACAGGAGGCCCTGGCATGGCTCGCCTCCCTTCTGCTCTTGGCCAGCCAGATGCGAGATGCGTCTCCCCTCCCTGCACCTCGCTTAGAGCCTGCAGCGTGTGAGCTGTTCCGGAGTTTGTCGGCCACTGCAGGAGTCCACTGTGCTCTGTCCTCCTTGCCTACCACCCGTCTTGTGACCCCTCAAGGGCTCCATGCTGGCATGTGGACGCCAGCACATGCCCCACATGATGTCAACAGCCACAGTCAGTGGAACGAGGTTTGGTGCACAGATTCCGGTATGCCAATGTGAACGTCACCAAGCTAGAAGTGTGGGTCACGGGAGCTTGTGCAAGTGACCAGGGTGGGACCCCACACGGACCACATAGCTGACATAGACAGGGAAACTGCACCTTGCCCAGCCCACCAGGAAGTGGCAAGTCAGTTGGGTCTTCGTGATTGGGTCCAAATGACCTGTTCACGTGACTGGTTCCCTTTTGACAGTGATGAGGAGGCTAGGGCTTTTCCCTGGACTGACTGATGGCTTTGGAATCATGCAGATCAAGCCACCGTCCCCTCCTGCCAGCAGGGCCAGTCAGTGTCCTGGGGCCCCTCGTGGGTGGATGTTCCACCCCTGCTCCTGCCAATGGGCTCAGCACCTGGAGAAAGGGCGGATGGAAAACTGAAAGACTAGGGGAGGCTGGGAAATAAAGAATCCCAGGGGAAGGAACCGAGGAGAGCGAGGGCTGAGCACTCAGCCAGGGGACGTGGGCATGGCAGGTTCCGTCGTCCCCACAACAGCACACCACGCGCAGAGAGCCTGGTGGCCCCACATCTGTTTATTCATATCAAACTAGAACTATAACTAAAGCCTAACTGTAAACACCTCAAATTAACGCCTGTTTTATAAAAGGAACTCAATAAAGACTGAATAAAAACGAGAGATGTTTGTTTGAACGGGTGACCGTGATGGTGACCGTGATGGTGACTGTGAGGTAGCAGATGCCTGCAGTTTGGAGGAAGGTTCGGGTGTCAGTCATTGCCTATGGAGTTTGGCATGAATTATTCGGATTTTCTGTTAAAATGGCCCCCGCACTTTCAGGCTTAGATGGTTGTTTCTTTCTGGGGATCTCCTAATGGGGTGATCCTGGGGGTACTTTCATAATGATTGTTAGAACTTGGAAGTGACATATGGAAATGAGGTCATAAAAATGGCTGAATAAACTACAGTAAGGTGATTGATGATGAACTTTATTACAATTTAATCCTATTTATTCCGTGAAGCCTGTATTTTGTCTTTGGGAAGAGAAATTGTTGTGGTTTGGACACTGGGTGGGCCCCAGAGGCCCAGTGCTGAAGGCTCAGTTCTCAGCTTGGTGCTCTTGGGAGATGGGACCTCGTGGGAGTCCTTACTCTTTGGGGGTGTGTGGGACCCCAGTCTTTTCCTCTCTTTTATATTCCAGCCGTGAGTTACACAGTTTTGCTCCTCTGTGCACTTCTGGCCATGATGTGCTGCCTCCCCACAGGGTCCAAAGCTATGGGGCCACCTGGACATAGACGGAAATCTCCAAGACCACGAGCCACAATCAACCTCTTCTCTTTATAAATGGATTATCTCACATATCTGTTATAATAACGGAAAGCTAACACAGAAAAACATTCATTCAGCAAAGATTTGTTGAATGTCATAAGACACTGCAGGAATCAGAAAGTGATTTACCAGCCAAATAGCAGGTGATGTTTTGAACCAGCTTTGGAGAGTGCTTAGTGTCACCCCTGCGTGTGGATGTCCTGAAGTAGCTGCGGAGTCAGTGTCTGCATTCCAGCCTGCCCGCCCCTGGGGTTCCCCGTGACCCTGGGCGAATGCTCTAGCTCTCTGGGCCCAGATCTTTGGCTCCTAAACCTCCCAGGAGCTCCCAGTTCAGAGGGAAAATGCTCCCTTCACCTACTGAGAGAATGAGGGCCACCTCTCTCTGAAAGTGCTGCAGCCCAGTCCAGCGACTTCCTGTGGCCTCCTTGCAGCTGGTGAGTGGGGCCTATGGGCAGGGCTCACTCTTCCATTGCCCAGTGGGTTCTGAGGAAAGGGGAGGGGCTATGGATGGCTCTGGAACCTGATGGCAGGTGCCTTCCTCTCAGCCATGAACCTGGGCTTCAACTTCAAGGGCACAGGGGTCATCAGAGGGAGCCTTTCCCACCTTGGGGTCTAACGGAGTGCCCCGCCTTGCCAGTTTGCTGCCAGCTGTTGTCTGAGCTCCTCCTGCCGGTGCTGCCTCCCCGACCTCCTGCACAGCAGGACCTGGCCTGGGCTCTGATGGCCATGATGAGGGCCACAGGTGGGTGGCTCACCACAGGGGTTTGTGTTCTCTGATTCTGGAGATGAGAGGCTCAGATCAGGTGGCAGCTGGGCTGGTTCTGGGAGTTTCCCTCCTGGCTTGCCCCAGCAGCCTGCTCACCCTGACCTCAGGCCGTCCTGCCCTGCGTGTGGGGTTGGGGTTCTCTGGCATCTCTTCTCATGAGAACACCACTGAGACGGGTCCACGCGCCCTCCTCTTGGCTGCACTGAGCCTTGGCCAGGCCCATGCTGGCAGCAGCCATCTGGGCTTCCACCTGTGAACTGGGTGAGGCACAGCGCGGAGTCCACAGCACTCTGCACACTTCTGCTCTGTCACCGCCGTCCTCTCGCTCCGCTCTTTTGATTGCAATCTCCTGGTCTTCAACAGGCCTGCAGCCTCCCCGGCCACTCTGTCCACAGCAGCTCATCCTGCTGCAGGACTCTTCACTCCAAGACACGCTGTGGCTTGGGACACCCGCATCCCATGGGGCCCTTACAGGAATGGCTTCACAGCACTTGGACTCACATAGACCTGTTGAGCATTTAAACAGGCCTTTCCCCTGTAAGTAACATGTTCTAGACAGTGAGTAATACTGAGCAATAAGGCTCAGACCTTTTTAAATCCTGTTTGCTCACAGGTAACTCTAAAGATGACAGGGTTTTGTTATCTTCCATTTACACCTGTTTTTATTAGTCATATCCATAGTCAAGGGTAAATCTTTATGAATTACTAAATTTACTTTTTCTGAAATGTTCACATGAGAAGATTTTTTTTTTTTTGCTATGGAAAAAAAGGTTTTTTCCATATTTTAGAAAACAGAATAAATTTTCTTTTTTTGTTTTATCTCAGGCAAAATATAAGTTCAAAGATAATACTGAGGATAAGACAGGATGAAATCTCTCACATTAAGATCATAAAATGTGCAAAGTGTAGTGGTGCACACCTACAATCTCAGGGACCGAGGAGGCTGAGGCAGGAAAATCACAAGTTTGAGGCCAGCCTGGGCAACTTAGGAAGACTCGGCATCAAAATAAAAATAAAAAGAGCTGAGGATTTCGTTCAGTGGTAGAGCACACCTGAATTCAGTCCCCAGTACCACCAAACATCAGACCAAACCCAAACAAGTAAACATACAATGAGATTTCTATTCTTCCTTGTTCATTATCTGTTAGCATTTTTCCAACTCCTTCCTGCTTGCGTGTAGGAAACACTGGGCAATAAAACCTTGTGTTCTTATATTTTTCCAGAAGCGTTTGGCCCAGTCCGTCATTGTCAAGGTTGTTGTCTGTATTGTGTTCACTTATCTTTCCTTTCTTCAGACGTCTCTGGCTATCTTCTGGCAATCTCCAGCACTGTGAATTGCATCACACTGACCACCTTTACACTGTACTGCTACACTTCCTTGTTTTTTTGTTTTTTTTTTTGAGATCACCCCTTTTAGGTTACTCTTCTTGTTAGAAATCCCATCGTAAATTCATAGGAAAAAACTTATTGAGTCCAAAAGTTTCAAGTTTCTCCTGGCTCTAAATATATGGGGGAAATTGTTTCCCAATGCCACATGGATAGTTGGCATTCCGTGATAACCCCACCCTTCCTGCTAATGATTTGTAGAGGAAATTGGAAGAGCCTTTAATTGCGGGGGACCCACCAGCAGTGGGTTCTCATGGGCTGCTCAGGTCACGCCTTCTGGTTTCTCCTGTGTGACGTGTGTCTTCACTTCCTTCTCGTGGTCTACTGGAGCCTTCTTAATTTTAAAATTAATTGGTATAGAGATGATGGTGACCTACTATCACATCGGCTTCCCCATCTTTGTTTTTATTTTAGTTATTGATTAGGGACTGGCAAAGACATTTCTGTATCAAATACGCTGTTCCCTGTAGACTTTCCTTTGTCCTGCCCCATAAGGACAAGGACACATGGAGCGCCAGTGTCTCACTTGTCTTCCCAGCACCCAGTCTCCGTGCCTTCTGCGAGGGCTTCCCTGACCACCAGGCCAACCCATCAGGAACCTTCTGCTCTTCGCACTTATTTAGCTGTCTACCGATTTTTATTCAGTTTATGTAAAAATAAAACACAAATCCCACAGTCCTTTACCAGAACACATTCAATGCATTTTGGGGAAAAAAAATCTCAACTTTTAAATGTTCTGTTTCTTTCATATGATGACAGCCTCGGCATTGTCCTAGCCTGAATGATGAACTTCAGACCACTCCAGCCACTAATTGACCCTTCTTTTATTGCACTTCAGCCTTCTTCCTGAGCCCAGCAATATGGAGTAAACTCTGGGTAATTTATTCATGTGGAAAATATGAGTAATTACACGATGTTAAGAGGCGATCGATTCACTTTCAAGAGACGGGGTGCATTAGTGGAGGTCTGATAAACCCTCTCTGCCAAGGGCAGGTGTGCACAGCCATCTCAGTTTGGTAAGTTCATGCCAGTCTGGGTCCCACAGCTGAACCTCCATGCCCAGGTTCACTTGGTCGGGCTTCAGTTTGGCCGTCCCCCAAGGCCTCCAGCATTCAGATGTTCTCCATGGTCTTTAATCCTCCAGACTTTTCATGACAAGAGAAAATGTTTTATGCCCCCCACTGTTTTTGCCATGCTAGACCAGCTCCTGGGACATTGCACATTGATCAGGTGGAGGAGTGGCCCTCTGCGTGCTGAGCACAGAAGCGTGTGAGCTGAGCTAGTGGTGCCCTTCACACACATGTTTTAGCCATTACGTAAATATGGGCCAAATCTGTCACTGCCTGTCTTGATGAGCCTCTGATCCCTGGTTGTTGATTAGACAGGAGATAAACATCCTGCAGAGAAAGCTCCACAGGGTTTTGTCCAAGCTCCATCCCCAACACCCACATGGTGTCCAACAGCTTCTAGACCAAATGCAAACTCCAGTGTGTCTCCAGACTGGATCCTTCCCCATAGTCTTCTTCCAAATAAATCACAAACATTCGCCCAGTTGCTCAAGCCCAGTCCTGGAGGTCAGCCTCAGCCCCTCTCTTCCGGGCCTGCTGTGGTCTATCAATAAGGACCCTTAGGGCTGGCCTCCCTCCCAGATATACCATCCCACCTTCCTCCACCCAAGCCTCCCTCTTCTCCTGCCAGTGGACCGTAGTGTCCGTACCTGCCTCACCTTGCCTGTCATCCACGAGGCAGCCAGGGCCGTCCTTTCAAAACTGAGACCTCCAATATTGAGAGCTCTTCATGTTTTTCTTAAACCCTCACATCTTTTGGAGAATAGAAGATTTTCAATATTCTAAAGTGGGCTCCATGTCCAGACGTGGTGACGGAGCCCCCTCATCTTGCACTCTCTCCTTGCTCACATCTGCCTGTCGAGATTTTTTGAATGCAGCCAACTTGCTCCCACCGCAGGATCTTGG
This sequence comes from Marmota marmota marmota, assembly GCF_001458135.2. Classification (NCBI taxonomy): domain Eukaryota; kingdom Metazoa; phylum Chordata; class Mammalia; order Rodentia; family Sciuridae; genus Marmota; species Marmota marmota. Next base: position 8,448,824 of record NW_025999991.1, read on the forward strand.
GCTTGGCCTTTGTAGATATTCCCTCATTCATTCTCTTAGCGTTGTCCAGATCAGTGAGTAAACCTCACTGGCTCAGAGAGACTTTTCCTGACCACCTAACAAAAAATTCTAGCATCATGACTCTCTATAACCTTGCTTGATATATTATTTTTCCTGGCTTTTACCTGATATTAGAGTACAAAATTGTCAATCTCACAAAATACACAGTCCAAAAAGATAGAAAATGTGCCCAATGCTGTATGTTTAAGGGCCAAATAGTTCTTGGCATGCAGTGCATGCTTGGCAAGTATTTTTTCTCATGAATGATGCATAAACTACACATGTGATCAGTGTCATTATTTGTACAATATTGATGTTTTATGCTTCTAGGCATGCTTCTTCATATCCCAATATAATTTGCAATAGGACTGATTCTCCTTCCTTCCTGTGCTTGTGTATGTGAGATGGAAAGATAGCAGGCACAGGACAGCATGCCACCCAGCCCTTCTCTCTACAGTCCCATAAAGGAAAGAGAGATTTGAACACGTTGGGCCTCCTGGTTTAATTTAGAGAGGCCCCAGCAGTGTCCTAGATTCCCACAGGGATAGCTGAGTCTCTTGGTGGGAAGAGCTGGGTGATCAAGCCCTTCTGTCCCTGTGACCACTTGGGTCCTCTGTGGTTGGTTCATCTGGTAGATGCAGATTAACATGGTTACCAGGCATTATCCATTTCCGCCTAACCAAGGCTTCATTGAATTCCCCCTCTTTTTTCTCATAAAACAGACTTAAAGATTGCCTCTTGGCTTTAGTAAGAGTCAAACCTGGTGGTGACATTGGTTTCAAAGATAGTTGTAAGAAGGTTCTGCTAACCTCACAATCAACACTAAGTTCTAGTCTCTGGATGCACAGAGAGGTTCAGAAATCCAAACTACGTAGGAGAGGACAAAGCCCAGGGTGTAGAGCCTAGTCTCCTACTCTAGCCCAGCGGGACTTGTCTTGACCATGACCAGCAACTCAGATCTGCCATTTCCAGCAACAACTACTCTGTTTCCAGACATGGGAACCTGACTACTAATGCTGCTCTCTGCCACATCGCCCACTTGTTCAAGTGCAACCTGAACCACGATGGCTGCGTGCTGTGCCCTGGGAGCCTGCTGTGGAGCAGTTCCAGTCACCAGTGCTCCCCAAGCAAGTAAAGGAACACAAATGCCCATGAAGTGTTTCTTGAACCCGAAACAAGTGAAGGCAGAGCTAATGCCGTCTCCCCAGTCTCTGAAGTCCTCTAGCTCAGGGACATTCTCCACATCTTCGTACTTACAAATTCTCCACCCACAATACTGTGTCTAGATGTGTTCTACCTTTTATGAGTCCCTCTTGTGACACATTGGATGCTGCCTAAGGAAAATCCGAGACAGACTTCTGCCTATTTGGCTCACTAGTAACAGCCACCCATCCATTCCTTCAACAAATTGTTAATCATCTACGACGCAAAAAGCACTGTGTTCTAAGCTTGGCGGGGAGATCGTACCAACAACCACGATTACCCTCATGAGAACTTGCACAAGTCCTGGCGACATGAAGATAATGGTGCTAAAGAATTTTTGTAAATGTTCATTTAATCAATGTTCATAAAGCACTGAGCATAGTAGCCAAGACAACATACGGAAGAGAAAACAAAATTTTCATCAATGATCAAATAATTAATTTTAATTTTCCTTACCATAAAATAATTAATTTAATGTTATGACATTATTGCTGTGTATAATGTTAGCACTGTTCCATACTTTTGTATAATTCTTACTCTATTTCTCTCCCTCTGGCTCACCAGATTTTGCCTTCAAAACCAATGTGGCCAATTCTGTTTGATTCTACTGTTCCTATACTTAATGATCTTCCCACCAATTTCCCATTTGTGCTGAGAAGGCAAGAAGAAGCTTTCTATCACACATGCTTTTCTAACACATGGATATACATGTTTTAAATATCAATTACATTTTTGGATTTGTTTTGAGAGCCACATTTCATTACAGATATTCATAATTGACTTTATATATTCTACTCTTTCTTATAAATAATACCAAATTAAATGTATCAACTTCCATCCATAATCATGAGGTTGAATTTCACTCGCTCGAGTATATTAAAATTCTTTTTATCTTATTTTCTTCATTTTCTGCATTTTCAGGTCTGCTGCCCCATCTCCGATTGGAGTTTATGAAACACAAGGTCTGATTTCTATTTGTGCTTCCTAGGATGTTTTCCTATTTTTAATTTATATCCTTTTTTTTTCTAAGAGAGAGCGAGAGAGAATTTTTTAATATTTATTTTTTAGTTTTTGGTGGACACAACATCTTTATTTTATGTGGTGCTGAGGATCGAACCCAGGGCCCCACGCATGCCAGGTGAGCGTGCTACCGCCTGAGCCACATCCCCAGCCCAATATCCTATTTTGTTTCTGCTTTCTGTTTTTTCTTTTCCCTACTGTTCCTCTAGTTTTAATATTGCCATATGTACACACTTCTTGAGAATGCCACGTGTATGCCTTCTAAATTTTCTTTTTTAGGTAGAAGATCCTTTTCAGTACAATATGTTCTTTTTCTTATTCTTCTATTCCTTCTGGGAAGTTTTCCATTTTGTAAGCTCGGGTATTTTGTTTGTTTGTTGACATTTTCTTAAACATGACAGATATACTCAAGGATGTGCCAGCAAACATTTGGGCTTCTGCATGTGTCTCCCACACTTTCCACCCAGGGAGAGCCCACTCCTCTCTCAGGCTCCACACCCGGTGCTCTTCATCGACAGCCTGGTGAGAGTGGGACTGGCAGGTTGGAGCAGGGCACTCCCAGTTCTGCCTGCGTGAGTCTCTGGCCACATCAAAGTCTCATGCCCCTGCACCAGCAGCCTCGGCTTCCTGACCATCTGACTCAGGCCTCATTCCCTTCCACCCGGAGGCTGGAGGCTTATCTAGAGAGTGCACCTTTGCAGGGTTCAAATCACCTAGTTGTATGAAGAGTGCCCCCATTCTGAGCTCTCCACAGTGACTTATCTCAAGTTCCTCGTCCTTCATCTGCTACAAATCAACATTTTCCCTCCTGGCTTCAGATCCCACCCTTTCAGTCTTTGATATCTGTTCAATGTGAATACTGTGAAGTATGTTACTCTATGTCAGAGCCCTTTAAGAGTATCTGAGCAGCAAAATAGAGATACCCATCTTAGGACCCAACACTAGGGGGTAAAGAGAAGCACACGTTATCCCAACCCAAGAACTGCAGGGATCATCAACTGAAGTGTCCATCAGGAAAACACAACTTAGATGGTCTCCCTCCAGATTCCCTGGGCCCTGCCACACTGCTCTGCTAGTGCACCCGAATCCCCAGGACTCGGGGCCCTGACGTCACAGTAGGTCTCTGCAGATGCTCATGTTTCCTTTGGTCATGGCACCTCCTCTTTCTTGCTGAGGGTGCTGATGTGCTGCACTGAGTCTCTGGCCGCATCTGACTGATGCCATCAATGGTAAATTGACTTGATCTGTTTATTCTGTGGCTCATTCTTGGAAGAGTCTGGTAAGTACTGAAATGACCACAAACATATGGTATCATAGACTTGATGATGGAGGGTAGAGAAGGAAAGAGAAGAAGTAACATTTACACAGAGACGGCCATCTTCTAGCTTCTTCACCGCTTTCTTTCCTGCCAGTCAAGAGTGTCACGCCTGCCGAAGTCACCTGGAAAAGGCATTGGAGGTGGTCCCAGGAGATTGAAGTATAACCATCCAGAGTGTCTATGGGGGAGGCTTGTCCTCCAGGCTGAGGGTGGCCCGTGCTTGACAGGGCAGAGATGGGGTAACCGGCAGAAAGTGTGGTTACGTCATACTGGAAATCTGAGAGCACCCTCGAACACACCCTCCACACGCACAATGTGTCACCAGCTCCAGAGCCACCTGTGTCTGCCTGAGGAAGGTTGATCTTAGTGATTCTGGGAGCTGCTGTCAGGAACGTGCTAAGATGCAGTCACTGGGCTTCCTCCCTTGTCTGTGTCGCTGTCCCTGCTCCTCCTTGTGCCCTGTGCTCCACCTGGATCTGGAGCCCAGTGCTCAGGGCTTGCTCCCAGTCGGTGCTACTGGGGGGAGGGGAGCACTTCAGGAGGAGGGCTGGCAGGAGACCTCAGGTCACAGGGCACACCCTCAAGGTCACCGTGGGCCCTGCTCTCTTCCTTTGGGCCTGGGCAGGATCGGAGTGTTTCTTCCACCATGGCCTGCAGCCTCACCCAGGCCCCAAGCAATGGGCTGACCCATCATGGACTGAAATTATTAGAAAATAAAACCATCAAGAGTTGAAATAAACAGCAGAATAACTGCAGGCCACAGGCAGCTTCTCTGTTTTCAGGCCAACTTGCGCCCGGTGCTCACTTAGGGATGGAGAGCCAGACCCCACCGTTAGGTGTGGCTCAGGAGCGGCCTCTGTCAGCGCTCGAAGCTGTTCTCTGTGAAACCGGATTTAGGAGGGAGAGTAGGAGGCTGCAAGAGGTGGGCCACGTTGTCCCTGCCATGGAGACGCTCCAGGGACAGGAAGGCCGGGCCTAAGGTCCCAGAGCCCAGGTGCCACTTAGTGTTTGAGGTTCCCAGCCCCTGGAGGCTCAGACACATCTCCTTGGAGTCTCCCACCTCTCCCAGCTAAACCTCGGCGTCTGAACAAGGATGGTCCCCAAAGCCACCATGTGTGGACACACCCGGGGTCCTTTCAGCCTCTTCTCTGATTGGCTGGCAAGATGAGAGTAGCAACAACGGCAGGCAGGCTGCTCATGGTGACAGACGAACCGCGGTTATTTCATTTTTAGTCTGTTTTGTTTAGAACTTATGTTGACAAAAAGAAAAGAAAGCGGGAAGAGAGTTGTTCTTGGAAACGGGGAGGTGTTTGTTGTGCTTCGCAGGATGTGACAGGCACAGGCTGCCTGGGCTTCCTGGCGGCGCTCGCAGTGCCTGAGGCAGAGGCAGCCTGGCAGCGCCATGCAAATCAGCCCAGATGACAAAGAGGAGGCAGAAAGGGACAGGCTACCCATTTCTGAAAAGCCCAAAGTAATATTTACAAATAAGATTTTCGATGATGCCAGCAGAAAGTCAGCTTTAAAAAAATCAGGAAACTGTGAATTCCTCAACAAATAAACCAAAGGCAGTCCCACAGCAGGCGCCTAGCCCAAGCCCTCTGTGCACCTTGTGGCTCTGCTTATGTGGGAGGGAGACCCGTTTTCACTCCTCAGCCCGTGAGAGGGCCCCAGGCTGAGCTGGGGTGGCCAATGGGAAACCACTTCCAGGTTCAGAGGTTTAGTTTTTGGTTGACAGGACTGAGTTAATTTGGAGTCCCAAGGAGGAGGGTCTGGAAGGACTGTCCCTGAAGGACAAGGTGTGTGGACCAGCTTCAGTCATGATTGTGGTTGTTACAGTAAATGTAAATCACTATCCGTCGTTTATTCTGGTTTTTCTCTGCTTGGATAATTTGTCATTTTCTGACAAACTTTAGGGCTCTACGTATTTTTTCTTAAAGCTTAGGAATTTTCTGCATAGCTCTTTCCAAGGTTTAGATACAAACATGAAAGTCCTTTCCCTCTCCTTTCTTTGCTATTTTTAATTTACAAATTGTACAATTACTTACTATTGAGGTTCCAATCACTTCTGTGTTGCAACATTATTTATTTTTGCAGAATTAAATGCTTAGAAAAGCTTCTCTAATTATTCTTCTAGGCTTGTACCTTCAGAGTGTTAAACTGTTAGCAAAGCAGGGAAAATGTTTCTGGGAGCAGAGTGACTTTTCATCCCACCTGTGGACAGGCACTGTCCCTGTCACTCCCACAGCGAGCCTGGCCCAACAGGGGCTTTGTTTCCTTTTAACTGTGGTCATACGTCCACCAGTGGGCGGCCCACCTGGCCATCACAGCCTCCAGGAGTGGCAGTCCACTCTCGGCTCATGCGTCTCCACTGTTGGCCCATTTTTAATTCCTCCATTCAGCCATGTTTTCCATAGTTAAGTTTTAAAACTTCTTATATTGAATTATTTATGGAATCACATCCACGTTTAAGAAACCACAGAGAGAGCTTGTGACTCCCCTCCACCTACTTTCTCGCAGAGGTAACATCTTTCCAAACCATAACACAATATCACGAGCAAACTAACAGGTGTGTGATCCACTGTCCTCAGTGAGGTTTCAACATTAAACACGCCCTCGTTTGAGAGAGTGTGTGCGTCTACACTGCGTCACCTGCAGTTCTAGTCCGTGGGTAGATGTGTGTGGCCAGCACCTTAGTTCGCATCGCCAACGTGAGGACCCCTATGTGGCCTGGCCCTTCTGTCCTCATCCCTCATCCTTGGCCACCACTAAGCTGTCCTTCACCTGTAAGTCTGTGGAGTCATGTGGCTTGCAGCCTCCTGGCCTCTCTGATGCCTTCTTAAGCAGGACACAAGGTCCTTAGTACGTTGGGAGCAACTTTTTCTTGAGCTTTTTTCTTGTGGTTTTCTTAAAATTCCTCAACCTCGGTATTTGATTAAGCCGATTGTCTTTTCTTCAAAACTTTGTTTTCTTCACCAGTGGAAACCAATTTTTTTTTTTGCTTCTATTAATTTGCAATAAGGACAAAAAAAATGTGTCCTACAGAGAAATGTCCAGACCTTGTCTCTCTCTGAGGTCTACGTGTCTCCTTCCAGCACAGTTTGTCCTCTGGTTGCTGTCTGCACTGTCCTGAGAGCACACGCAGACCTTCTGGATGGTTTGCTTGCTTGACTCATGCCGTCTGGCTTATCCCCCATGAAGGGCCTTGACAGGGACCCTGTGTGGCAGTGTCTAGCTGCGCTGGCTCCTGCTCAGGCATGGTGACCCATGAGAATAGCCACAGTTTGCACTGGGGTCCAAAGGCCTGTTCTCGGCTTCTCCCCTCAGCCTGCCGAGGACAGCCTCTTGCACCTTCAGATCCCTTTGGACCTTTCAACCTCCCTGCGTTGAGGGACAGCAGACTATTTCCTGTTTGGAGTGGGAAAGGGTCAGGAGTTGAGGCCAAAAGGCAGGAGGCGCAGACAGTGAGCCTGGGAATGGAGTGACAACCCTGACAAACCCAGTGCCACCTCCCTGAGTCTCCAGGGCCTCCTCACTCAAGGCCACAGGTGAACCTCTCGTTATAGGGTGCTCAGGGTATTTCAAGAGGAAAGTCACGGTGACACAGGGAAGGCAGGCCTTGGGTACCAAAGAAGTCCAGGGCTTGCGGTGTCTCTCTTGAGTGACAAGTAAGTTCAGGAGTGCTTAATGCGAGGACCACTGCTTCCCTCTCACCAAGTGATGGAGAGAAGAATGGTCTAGGTGAGGGCCCAGGTGGAAAATGAGAAAGGGAAAGAAGTTCTGTGGTCCCTCCAGGAGTGTCCTGCGCTGCCCTAACAAAGCACCACACACTGGGTGGCTTGGAGCAACCGTGACTCTCATAGCTCTGGAGGCCCAAAGTCCAAAATCAAGGAGTGGGCAGGGCCACACCCCTCTGCAGGCTCCAGGGAGAACTTCATGTGCCTCGTCCAGCATTGAGAAGCCCCAATCACTGCCTCTGCTGTTATACACCTTCTTTTCTCTGTCCTTACACAAATACTGTCATTGGATTTAGAGCCCACCCTAATCTTGGGAATCTCATTTTAAGCCTTACCTTAATTCCATCTGCAAAGACCTTATTTCCAAATAAGGTCACATTCCAGGGAGACATGGAGAATTATTAACTAACGCACACAGTCTTGAGTCCTAGGACTTTCCACTCTGATGTTGTGGTGGAGCCGATCAAACTTCACAAGTTTTGTTGTTGAGGGAGAACCAGGGCATCAATCTTCCCACGGGAACCCCTGGGATCTTTGGGAGTGTTACCCTCCATGCTTTGAGTTTGGAGTAATGACCTTAAGAGGCTGGGAGCAATTCAATGTGATTGGCTTCCTAGCAGGAAGGTAGGTAGTGACACAAGCAAGGGAGTGGCACTGTGAAGGCCGTGGCCTGTGTGTCTGATGGGACATGCACTACCTGGACCTGGCTGTCAGCAGAGCATAAGTTGCCTGTAGCCAGCAGGGGACACTGCTGGTGATGACCTAGGCAGTGCTGTCCTTAGGAGGGGCACTGCTTCCTGTGGCTCCCTTCTGCATCATTTTGGTAAGATGCCAACGGTCCTGGGCAGTCCTAACAGCTGCAGGCAACACCTGGCCCGACCTCCTCAGCAGGACAGGTCTCAGAGCCTCTGCACAACACCACAAACTGGCTGGCTCAGCAGCTCCTTGCAGACAGGGACCTGACAGAAAGGGCAAGACCTAGGATTGGCCCAGCGCTCCCCAATGATGTAGGTCCCTGGGCAAATGGGGAGGCCGTCCCATTCTAGCCTTGAGAGCCCTGGGCGTCACAGGATGAACCGCGGAGTTGTAAGTGCCGACGGGCAGACCTGCAGGGACGCAGTGCTAGGCGTCCCAGAAGGTGCTGTAGCAGGTGGTGCTGTAAGCACGTGGCTTCTGGAACCAACACTGAGACGCCCTCCTGGCCTGGCACACAATGCAACCACGAAACCAGGCCCTACGACGGCACGGGTTTGGAAACTACTCAAAACACTGGGAAGTGGGAGCAAGAGTCTTTGGTTATGGGGCTGCATCTACATGATGTCATGGGGGAATGTCGGTCAAAAGAATGTGACTATTATTTAGGGCAAGTTGTGGGGGCAATGGAAGAGATGACTTAAAAAAGAGTCCTTTCCAAAGTACAATAAGACCTGCATTTCGAGGAACGAGATGTCATATCTTGGTTCCTCTGAGTTTCACTGGGGCTTTTCAAACTAGAAACAATTCAAAGAACTTTCCAGGCACAGCTTGGGACCAGAGTCAGCACAGGTGCCACAGTGAGCCTCCAGAGCCCCGAGTTGACTGCCACCATTCTGGTCACGCCCCAGCGCGTGCCCCTGTGCTGGAGTGGAGGGCTTCGCTGGTGGCTAAGGAGCCAGCTCTGCCAGGGCTCAGGAGGGCCTAGGTCCTGCCCGAGTGCATCCCAGCCGAGCCTCTCCTGCTCACGTATGAAGTGTCCCTCGCCTTTTGTCCCTACCACTACTTATCTAAGCTCCCGCTTTCTAGATGGCCTTGTGGTCATTTGTTGACATCTTTTTTACTAGGGAGAAGTTCTTCAAAGTCAGATCCTACCTATGTCTGTATTCTCTCTGAGGGTCGTATTCTAACAGTCATACGTTGCGGGTGTTAAGTTCTCCCACGCACACTTAGATTCCCTCCAGGGACACGGCGTTGACAGGGTGCTGATTCATGGGAGGACAGGCCCCGGGCTGCCTAGCACAAGGGCACAGGGGCCTGCAGCACAGGCAGGGCTGACAGCCTCTCCGGTGTGCTGCCAGGTCCTTCCCACTCTGGGGAGCCCATCTTGGGCTCTCTGTTGTCTCCACGGCTGCTCTTCTCCGCATCACACTCCTCCCCGAGGAGCGGGTCTGGTGGGCTCAGTCCTGCCCTCAATAGGGACAACAGCTTCATGACAGAGCACACTGCAGGCTGCAATGGAGCTGCGGCAACCGGCCTGGAGAACTCCGAGATCCACTGCGACTGGCCCCGAGGCAGCATCCACACAAGCTCAGCTACGCAACTCCAGGATCACGTGGGCTAGAGGGTCTCTGAGCCTCCGTAAGGGGTGCTGATTCCTATGGGTGCCATCTCGGGCACCTACCTTGTACTAGGCCCATACACGGTGTGTCTGCATGCCTCTTCCCAGGACTCACAGCACCCTATGGAGCATGCTCCTCAGGCCCTATGACTCCCTTGCAGAGAGGCAGTGCCTTCCTTCCAGATGCACAGGGTGGAGACGGCTAGAAGCTCCAGGCTCCGAGTCTCAGGGTGGCTTCCCTAGGGATGCAATCAGCCCCTCCTGAAGGCTATGGTAACTCTTCTCCCTTGTCACTGGAACCATTCCAGTAGTCTCTCTTTAATTACGGGGCCTTTGGCATAAATTTTTCTATACCTGTAAGACGACATAGGATCTTGTGTGGAATTCACTTCATTTATACTTTAAACTTGTACTTTTCAAATTCTTCCTGGTAGTCCTTGTTATTTGCTCCTTAGAATCTCTCCCATTATTTTCCTTCATTCCATGCCTGATGGAATCCATGTCCTGTCTGTGGATTGGCTGCCCACTTCCTGGGAGCCCATCACTCAGATGCACTAAGCAGCCATGCAGAAAACTGCATACTCCTACTTTGTTTTTCACAGGATGCTGGTTATAGTGTGGGTGAGAGGTGTCCTCCAGAAGCGTATATGTGAGGCCGTGCAGGAAACCTTAACCCTATCCGTGCATTAATCCCTGTAGGGATTAACTGGGAGGTAACTGAAATCTGGTAGGGTGTGGCTGGAGGTGGGTCATTGGGGATGTGACTTAGGATGTATATATTTTGTATCTGGCATGGTCAGAGTCTCTCTCTCTCTCTCTCTCTCTCTCTCTCTCTCTCTCTCCTGATCATCATGCTCTGGTCTGCTTTCCTACACCATGTACTCCCCTCTTGATGTTCAGCTTCACGTCAGATCCCAAGGAATGGAGCCAGCTGTCTGTGGACTGAGACCTCTGAAACCATGAGCCCCCAAATAAACTGTTTCTCCTTTATTGTTCTTCTTGGGTCTCCCATCGCCCATGTCAGGGGATGTGATGGTCTGCACAACCTCATGGGATGCCAGGGAGGCTCCTGTTCCTGGGGTCAATATGGAATCCACTGCGCTCGGGAGCTGCCGTGCTACTGGCTTGAGACAGGCGAGGGGTCAGATCCTCAGGAGGAGCCGCCCCGTTGCATAGGCAGAAACGTGGCCGACGGTTTTCAGTGAACCTCCACCTCCCCTTTCGGCAGGACATTTGCATTCCCACGCTCATTAAAGTTTTCATTTTTCTGGACAATTTCTCCATCCTAAAGAGGAACTCTTCTTCAGTTCTAATGGATGGGGCTGGGGGAGAGGGAGAGGGAACTAGAGGGCTCTCAGATCTTCCCACCCTCCGGTCCTGATTGGATGTCCCACAAGAGGTGACATGTATAAATTTCTGGTCACTGGGAACTTCTCTAGCATCTTCCCGGAAGATCCAAAGTCAAAGTGGGGAATTTCCCATAAGGACTTGGCCTCCAGGTGGTCTGTGCACCGTGACTTTGGGAGCTTGTGCTGCAGCTGACCTCACTGTCCCTCCTTTGAAGATATGGTTCTTTCTTGCACGTAGTAACCTTTAGCACACACCACAGGACACCAAGCCATGAATCTCCCAGACTCTCAAGGACTTCTTATGGGTCTTTCCCTACCAGCCCCCGGTCCCAGTCAGAGCCATGGTAGCTGTGAGAGGGCTGGACTTTAGTTCCTTAATCAGCGCAATTACCCAGTTTTGGTGAACAAGTAGGTCAAGATCTAATTTCCTAATCACCAGAGTGCCAGCATTAATAATTCCAGGGAGTAAAAAGAAACACTGTAGCTTTGGCAAAACATCTACTTTATCAGCCACCTACTGAAAATACAAGTGTGATTTTTGGAAAATAATAAAAAGAGCAAAGAACAGCCAACAAGCCCTTGAGGTGTACAAAACAGAATATCTAAGCTCATGAACTACACCGAAACTTAAAAGTTGTGTTTCTTGTTGAGCCGAGTTTCATTTCATCCTCTGGGTAATACTGAGTCAGAAATTCCCTGGGAATCTGGCATAAAATAATTAGATGGGCAGCACATCAGTATCTGGTCTCCTAAGAAGAGTGAGAAGGAAACAGAAAGCTTTTTTAGTTCCCTTTTTATTGCTCCGATTTTTAAACCCTTGGGTGTGTCAACAATGGAATTAAAGTAAGTGCTAGAAAAGTTCTGAAAGCTGCTGTCCTTCAACTTGTCAATTACTTTCGGGTAGTGTGGGATGGATAGAAATGTATCTGTTTGATTTTGTTCTTGCTCTTTCTCCAGGATTTTCTGAGTTTCCAGGTTATTCGACTAAGCACAAATTGCTGTTCATACAGATGCACTGCCATGATTTCTGATTTGCTGGCTGTCATTCCCATTAATAGCCGACTAGGCTGTCAGACTGTCACTCCTTGTTGGCGTAACGATTTGTTTCATGCAAGGGACTTGATTCATGAAGAAGACGAGAGAAAATAAAAACTCTACACTTGTTCTGTGTTTGTTTTTGTTGTTTTCCCTGGAGAAACACAGGGGTTAAGAAAAAGCATTAGGTAAAAACATATTCATACTCCACCTTTATCCTCAACAATTAATTGCCAAACACCTCAATGGATATTTGTGAAGCTGAACAAATACTGCTGTGGCTTGGAATTCAGTGGAGTTCAGATCAGCTCTCAGGAATATTGCATCCACAGTTCTCAGGTTACTTTTTCTGACATAGTCCAAACAGGGTTCTCCGAGTGAAGCAAGGCTCCTTCTCAGAGCACACTGCCTGGCAGTGCCATCATGGACCTCGCAGGGGGCAGGCTGGCAAGCCACTCCCAGCCGCTGGCCTGGAGAAAGCCCAGCTAGGAGACGGCGATGGCCGTGGGAGGACTTCTCTGCCCTCTCCTCAGTTCCCCTACTGCAAGCTGAGTGCGGCCCTCAGCCGCCCACATGGCACTAGCCGGACTCGGAGGCCTTCTGCTGGCCAGAGTTGGAGACACACTTTGGAGTGGAGCACCAGGTTCTAGAAGGGTCCAGGTCAGCTCAAGACTCTGCGTGTCCTCCCGGCAGTCTTTCCCCCATACCCTGAACAGCCTCACTTGCAGCTTGTCTTTTTCTTCTTCCTTCCCACCCACAGCGCACCACTGGATCCCGTTTACTTCACTGTGAACCAAGAAACCCTCACTAAAGACCCACCTGGAAGGTATAGAATTTAGCCTTTCAGACATTTTGCATTAAATATCACATTAAAATCTTATAGATACTTGGAATTAATTTTCTATTGAACTCAGAAATGTGGTTATGTTATTTTCCAGAGTAGTTGCAATAATTTGAGAGTGCGAAAATTTGAAGATTTGGTTTCTAGCAGCAATTAATGTGCACTGAATTAGAAAATAAGCTTAGGGTCTAGAAGATGCTTGTAGTTGAGTGAAGCAACACCATTTCCATGCTAAGACAGTAGCCCGATCCTCTCTGTCATGACACGTGCTGCTCAGGCCAAGGCCTTTTTGCAAAGACAAGGTTTTGTGCCATTCAAGGGGCTCTTACCATGACGCCACCATTCTGCCTGCTCCTCCAGAAAGTAAGAATGAAACGAGCAAGCCTCTGTAAGATTGGATTATGGCTAAAGTTATGGCTAAACAGACTAAAGGGTTTGAGGCGTAAAAGCACAACTTCAGGAGAAAGCGGAAGGACATTTCTACTTAAAAAACCACCTAAACAGGACATAGTAAGCATAACTATAAGGAAAGATTAACAAATGAGATTTCATGGACACTAAGAACTCTTATTAAAAATACCAATAACTGTGTCAAAAGTCAAGTCACAGACTAAGGGAATATATTTGTGATACATATATCTCACAAATGTTTCATAATCTAGGATGTATAAAGCAGTACTATGCATTACTAATAAGGGGAAAAACAACCCACTTTACAAATGGGCAAAAATGTCAAGAAATACTTCCTAGTAAAATATCTAAATGAGCTTACAAGACACTGTTTATTATTAGTCTTCTGGAAAATCCAAACATTGGCAAAGATATGGAGCAAGTGACTCTCCGCATATTTCTGGTGGGAACATATATCGTTACAAAGACTTTGGAAAACTGTTACATAGCATAGGCTAAATTAAACAAGTGCTTACCTTCTGACCCAGGAATCCATTTCTGAGTATATATCCAAGAGAAGTGTGAACCGATGTTACTAATAGACATGCATATGAAAGTTTTCAGCAGCTCCCTTCACAGAAACCAGTAAAGAAAGCAACCTAAATGTCTAAGCACAGAAGAAAAGAAAAGCGAATCATGATATATTTGTACAGGGAAATACCACACAGCAATAAGACAGAACAGAGCTCCTCCCTGCAAAAACACAAATGAACTTCACAGATGTGATGCAGTACACAGGACGTTAGTACAGAGCACACACTGTGATGTCATTGATACGTGACAGTAAGAACCCCTGCACTTCAGCAGCCGACAAGACCAAGCTGTGGTACTAGGAGTATGGTTGGAGGTGGCCTCTGAGCTGTTTGATGGGTAGAGGGCATCAGGGAACCTGCTAGCATTCTAGAATATTCTACAACTGCCGCAGTCTGGCTGGGCACAAATAACCAAGCCCCCACAAAGCCTTGTAGATTCAAACAGCAACTCTTTATTCCCCAACTTTCACGGGCTCTGCACACACCACATGGGAACTCTCCCAAACGCCACCCACGCCACTCCTCCAGGAGCACACCACACACCAACCAGAACTCCCACCACCGGAACTTCACCAACCAACGCGAACTCTTCAGGAATCCCCGCAGAGCTCAACCGGAACTCAACGGGAACTCTGCGAGAACTCAAAAGTCATCATCTTAATGGCTCGCTGGTGTCACCTCTCAACCACTACTTCTGGCAAAAATGCCATGCGTCATCCTGACTCAGCTGTGGCTCTCAACACACAACTTGATACCCAAAGAGCTGCATAGATATGTGTGTATATGTCTAACATTAATCAAATGCATATTTAAACCAATGTAATTTACAGGATTACGGCATACTCCAGCACACAAACAAGACACAGAGATTACAGAGAAGAAGGATGGGAGGTGAGCCTTCCCGAGTTCTGCCTTCACCGAGAATACAGGAATCGGAGCCCTAGCAAGAAAGGAAAGTGAACCAACTACGAATCATCACTTTTCTTGAAGCCATCAGGAGGAGAGGTCACAAGGACACTAAATAACAATAAGCCCAATGGCAGACTGAGCCCTCCAAGGAGACATGAGATGTGTCTACTTGCTCATGACCTATGACAAAATCAAGAAAAAATTTGGAGCACCACGCCGATGGGCAAGAAGGATTTTGTTAAGATTGTAAAACATTTCTAATAATGTCGTGTGCATGAGTGTGAGGGCATAGATCCCTTGGAGTCTCAGATAGGGGTGCGGCTTGTGCCCACTTGCAGGCTCCTTTCCTTCCATGCCCACCGGGTGCTCAGGAGAAATGCTGGGTAGATTGGGAGATCAAAGGACTTTCACCGTGGTGCAGACCTGGGGAACAGGCTGGGCCACTGCTGTGGGATGAGTGTGAAACTCCACCTGAAGCATCCTCCTGCATGGGGGAAAATCCCTAAGCTCTTGGGAGAGAGGCAGCAAACACTGTGGTCTTTATGCAAATAAGGCCTCCCTGTGAGTAAAGAAAGAACAAAAAATATATATAAACAAATAAACATCTATCCTGGGGGAGAAGCCGGGAACTGTCCTGGGCCCATGATCCCATATTAACAGCATAGAGGTTCAGAGACAGGCAGAAAACTCCTTGTCAGACAAGATCCACCAGAGGTACCAGGGTGAGATTCACTACAGGAGGAGGACGACCAGGCTTAATAAGGATGTCCCACCTCAGACTCAGGTACAGGGAGCCTGCTGAGAGTCAAGGCTCAGAGGAACCATGCCAGCCAGAGGTCAGTAGGGCACCATCTTTACAGCATTGGGAAAAACAGAACCTGTTAATATGGAATTTCATACCCAGCCAAAATATCTCTCTAAATTGAATTTAAAACAAAAACTCTTAAGGAAAACAAAAGATGAAAGAGTTCAATACCAGCAGTTCTTCAGGGAGAAGAAATAGAATACCAGTCAAAATCTTGGAAAATAAAATAAAATTTGCTTTTATAATTTTTAATCTCTCAGTGATGACTGTCTCGAACAAAAATAGTATCAATGTATTGTGAGCTTACAGCCTATGCAAAATCAAAATAAATGAGCACAAAAGTCCACAGGTAGAAACTAGAAATGTATTGTTACAATATTATACAGTGTGAGTGAAGCAAAATGCTTCTTGAAATTGTTTGAAGATATATTATAATAAAATGAAGATATACACTGAAAAATCTTGGACAATCACAACAAAATTTTCAAAGAAGTATAAAAAGTAAGTAAATAGTGAAGAGAGATAAAATGAAAACCTACCATATTTCAAGCCCAAAGTAGACGGAAAGAGATGAGAAGACATCCAAGAACTGGTGGAGCAAATAGAAAATATAAGAAAATTGTTAGACCCTAACATATTAACAATTATATAAAATATAAATGATCCAAACATACCAATTAAAGACAGATATTATCAGGTTGGATAAAAAAAAGAAATAGTAAATTACATGCTGCCTGTGGCTATCTCAAAAGTGTCCTCAAGGGTCTTAGGGGGCAGGTAAAGGTAAGGGGTATAAAAGAGCTTTTCCAGGTTCAGGCTAATGAAAATATGGCTCTATCACCATCTAACAAAGTCGACAGCAGAAGGAGGAAGATTTCTGGGGATAAAGAGGGGCAAAACCTTACGATAAAGGAGTTAATTTACCCAAAAGACTTAGCAGTCCTAAATGTGTAAGCATGTAACAGGGGACTACAAAATATAAAATGAAACAAACACTGAGAGAACCAAAAGGAGAGAGAGAAAATCCAGAACTATAAAGAGGCTTCTGGTTTCATCTCTAACCTGCAATCACCTTAACTTTACAGCAATAAAAAGCAGAATTAACTGGAAATATATATATATATATA
>NW_025999991.1:8465525-8518328 GCF_001458135.2 Marmota marmota marmota
ATATATATATATATATATATATATATATATATATATATATATATATACACACACACACACACGCACACGCACACATATGTATGTGTGTGTGTGTGTGTGTGTGTTTTCCTGGACTCATTAGAGACCTGAGTGGCAAGGCAAACTGTTGTTCTAGAATCCCGGAGGCCAGTGCAGCACAGGATACAACTCCTGAGATTGGTGTAGCTGGAGCAGAAGCTACTGGAACACTCAGGTGACCAGTAGTTGTAAGCAGTGGCTGGAGGAGAGCAGAAGCATGTGAGGGTGAGACATGGGGTGCAGGCTCAGGCACCCTCATGAGTAGAATTTTTTGATATTTGTAAAATATGTCAAATGACAAATCCAAGTAATCCAAAGATACCTAGGCAGGATAATTATAATCAATCAGTAAGAAACAGAGGAAAATAAAAAACAACACTGCCACACCTAGATACATCATATTCACCCTTCAGAAAATCAAGTATTAAAACAAAAAATCTGAAGTCAGTCTGCCTAAACCAAGGGAAAGGAGGTCTTCAAAGACAACATTGAAATCAAATACAGAAAAACATCTAGAGAATTGTTAATCCCAAAGCTGGTTCTTCAAGGAAATCTGGAACATGATATCTGCAGTAAGACTGATCAAGAAAGAAGGGAGTGAAGACGCAGACTGCCAATATCATATCAGGAACAAGAGGCAGGATTCACTGTAGATAGAGCATCGTCAAAATATAGTAAGTACATATGAAGAACAACTCTTCCCACAGATACAGCAACTTAGAGGCAATAACAGATCCTTTCAAAGTCAAAAACCACCAAAGGTCACTCAAGAAGACTCAGGTAATCCAGATAGCCCCAAATCTATTAAAGAAGGTGAATTCAGAAGGAAATAAAAGACACAGACACACACACCCACTTACAACCACCTTTGGATTCAGATGCTTGCATTAATGAATTCTACCAAACACTAAAGGAATAGATAATACCAATTCTACAAAAATTTTCACAGAAATTAGAATCAGAAAAGTTAGGAAATACTTCCCAACTCCTCTTATGAAATCAACCTTATCTTGATACCAAAAGTAGACAAGGACATAACAAGAAATCTAGACTCTAGTACCCCCCAGGAGCACATGAAGAAAATTCCTCAACAGAAGAATTTAGCCCATTGAATCAAGAAATATAGACAAATTATGCATAGTGACCAATAGGAGTTTATCTGGGAAATGTAAGATTGGCTCAACACTCCAAAATCAATTGATAAAATTTTCCATACCAACAGAGTAAAGAAGTAAAGCAAAATAATCAATCACAAATTCCGACATCCATTCATGCTAAAACCTGTCACTATTAAGGAAGGGTGCCCGGCCTAATTAAGGGCATGCACGAAAACCCTATAGCTAAATGTATTTAATAGAGAAAGTAACTGCTTTCCCCCCACCTGGGGAACAGCAGGGATGACAGCTCTGTCACTGGCAGAGTCACCTGACAGTCACAGGCAGTGCAGTGAGGGAGGGCAAGTGAATAAAAAGCATGAGGTCCCAATGGCAGAAGTGCGACTCTCTGTGTCCACAAGTGACGATCCATTCAGAAAATCCCCAAGAGACCAGAGAAGGCCACTGCAGCTAAGAAGTGAGTTTAGGAAGCTCCAATCTAACAGAATGTGAGCAGGACCCAGACGCTGAGTCAGCAGATATGAAAGGAAGACATCAGAGATAAAGAGAAACAGTGTGTCAGAGACTGAAGGCCCAATATTAACAACACAACTTCTCCCCACCTTGATTTGTAAATTCAGTGCAAAAATCACAGTGAAACCCCTAACACGATTACTTTTAGAAACAATCCTCAATTATATATGAAAAAACAAAGGACTAGAATAAAAACATACACTTTTGAAAAGAACAACTTTTGAGGACTTGACTACCTAAACTCCAGACAGCGTAAAGGTACAGTCCCCAAGACAACGTGGTATCAGGGAAGCATAAATACCCATTAAACAAAACAGGATTCAGAAAGAGGGTGCATAAGGCAATTGAATGGAAAGACACTTAGTCTTTTCAATAAATGGTGTTTTAACAATTGGACTTCCACATACAGAAACATGAACCTTGACCCATATCTCAAACCAAAAACAAACTTAGAAGAAATCACAGAACTAAATGCAAAACCTGAAATGATAAAACTTTCAGAAAGAAACAGGCAACAGTTTTTGCCCCCTCAGGTAGGGGAAACATTTAGACGTGACACAAAAAGCATGATTCCTAAAACATCATCTATGAGTATCCAAAGGCGAACTTCTGCCCTCCCAAAGACACTGTTAACGGAACGGAAACCATCACCACAGATTGAACTATTGCAAATACATATCTGATAAAGAACTTCTGTCTAGAATATATGAAGGATACTCAATATTGAATAATAAGTAACAATACATTTGTCAATAACAAGTGACATGAAATACAAATGAATCCTCCTCAAATGTGAATCCATGAGTGGAAAATAAATTCATGAATGGTGCTCGCTATCATTAGTAACTGGGGAAAGCACAGTAAAACCACAGTGAAATGCCACTCTCCACTTACCAGATGGCATTTCATTGTGGTTTGAAAGAAACCTGAAGTGCCAAGTGCGGGGAAGGGTGGGTGGGGGCTCCTGAGGCTCCCACCCTTTGCTGGTGAGAATGGGAGTTGGACCAGCCATCCTGGAGGACAGTCTGACAGTTTGTAGTGGAGTTCAGGAAGTGCTTATCTTTTGACCCATCACTCCTACGCCCAGATGTTCTCCTAAAGAAAGAAAATATATGCCCATCCAAATTCTTGTGCACAAATGTTCAGAGCATCACAATGGAAACAAGCCAAGGTTCCAAGCTGTGGCACTTCAGTATGAGTGAACACGGCTCAGTCATAAGGAGACAGTACTGGCACACGGGAGAATGGAAAGGCACTTTGCTGAGTAAAGAAGCCACACCTCAAAGGTTCCACCCCACCTGACAGTTACCTTTCATTCTGGAAAAATGAGGAGTGTTGGTCAGCGGTCAGGCTGTGTGAAGCTGGCTACCAGGAGGCACGGGGAAACTTTCAGAGGCGGGAGCACCTTCTATGTGTTGATGGTGATGGTGGTTACCTGGCTGCTTGCATTATAAAATTCTAATAAAGCTGTGCACTAGGGCTAGGGATGTGGCTCGAGCGGTAGCGCGCTCGCCCGGCATGCGTGCGGCCCGGGTTCGATCCTCAGCACCACATACCAACAAAGATGTTGTGTCCGCCGAGAATTAAAAATAAAATATTAAAAAAAAAATAAAAAATAAAGCTGTGCACTAAAAGGATCCTAGTTTATATATCATACGTAACTCAAGTGCATCTAATCTCTTCTTTTTTATTGGTGCATTTTAATTATACAGAAAAATGAGTTTTGTTGTGGCGTATCTGTACATGCAACAACACATCTGATTTAAAATGAGGAATGTGAGCTATCCTGTTTGCTCCAGTTTAGACAAAAACTTTAGTCCATTTTATAAAAGGAATAAATTTATAAATAGATTTTATAAAAGGAATGAATATAATTTGTTTTTAAAAAATTGACTGTAAAGACAGAGGAATTGCTACCTGGCTGATAGGACACTTCCGCACAATCACTGTTCCACTTAAATGCAGGTCACCGTCGTCCCCACAACCACTCCTTCACCAGGCAGGCTCCTCCACAGCCTCCTCCCCACCCCTGGAGGGTCTTCCTGGGAGACCACCCACAGCTCTACGATGCAGTGCTCAGGTGCCTCAAGCCTAGAAAACCCTTGGACTCCAGCGGGGAGAGGTGCTGACGCAGTCGAGTCCCCTGCTCCTTCCCTTGCTCCTCAGCCACCTGCAGCCCTCCGAGCAGGAGCTGGAAGAAGCCCCTCAAGCTTCACTTTGCCCTGTCCCGTTGTCCCCAGGGTCTCTCTCGCCAAGGAACGAGGCTGGCTGGTGGAGGGCGAGAAGACTGCTGATGTAGACCTAGGGTCAGCCTCACAGGTGCGAGCTGGACAGAGCAGGGGTGGCTCTCAAGGGACATGTGACAGCTGTCCAGCACAGTGTCCTTCATGGCAAAGAAATTTCATTTTGAACTGTCAAGAGCCAGTCTTCCTCTCACAGCTGGGTGTGGGAGTCTTGAGAAATCCTTGGTCTTGAGCACCAGACTTCAGGTTCTCAGCAGTTTAGGGTCCATTCTGCTCTTCCTTGGACGCCTGTGCTGTCCCCAGTACAGACTAGAAGAGGAAGTCCACGGGTGTGGACAGGAACACTCGCCAGGGGCAGAGACACCCCTTACGTCCAATCTGATTCGGAGGCTGAAGAACCTTAAGAAGCAGTGGAGAGTGCCTGCGTCTCTGTCGTTTAAAACACACAAAGCAGCCTGAAGCCCTTGGAAAACCAGAGGAATACAATGGCTCCGACATTAGAAGCAGACTCATATTATTATCATTACTAGTGCATATAGTTGGACACATAATGGGTTTCTTTGTGACATTGTCATACATGCACACACCCACCCTACCTAGTACCCTTTGCCACTTTGCTCTGAGTCCCCTGAGAGGAAGCATGGACACTTGTCTTTCTGAGTCTGACCTACGTGCAGGGAGAGCCCAGCCCTCCAGCCAGCGTGCCTCTGTGTGGATCCCGGCTCCCAGGGCCAGCTGTGTGATCGTGGACAAGTTACTTTCTAGGTGCCTTTTCTGTTCACCTGTCAGTAGGGTTAACAGCAGGACTGAGTCAGCTAACAGATCTGTACTCTTAGAACAGTGCTGAGGTACACTGAGTGCCCCAGAGATGTCTTCCATAAGTGGAGTGTGGTCTGCTTTCAAACAATAGCATGTGGGAAAGGAAAGCACTTTGACCTCCATGTTTTTAACATTCTCCTTCAAGGGGCGCAGATTTTAATGAAGTAGGTCCATATTGTTTCCCATCAGTCTTTACTATTTGGTTTTGAAACAAATTCTTATAGTCCTAATCTTGTGAGAGTCATTGTTCTCTCAATTTTTAAGAGGTTCTATGGGCAGACGGAAAAAAAAATCACATTATAAAAGTGAGGGAAAGAGGAGATAGGCTAGCCAGCCCTGGAGAGGTGAAGGGACTGAGGGACAATCTAGGATCCTGTCTCCACATCTGCATATGGGAAGTGACAAATATGCTGTGGTCACTGTAAGGAGAACTAGATGGCCACTGTGTTCCTTAGGCGACACTAGCTGGAGAACAGGAGCAGCAAGCCAGGGTGCGAGTGGGAGGAAGAACAGTGATCAGGGGCCTCTGAACACGGCTCCTCCTCTCCCCCAGCAGTGAGTGCCACAGGCTGTTGCAGTCCCCAAGTAGAGGCCGAGGCCCGTGTGGGTGGGCTTGAACTGCGGGGACCGACATCCTCCTCCCGAGGTTAAGCACCCCTAGGGCCCAGGGTCCTGAGTGAGTCTGCGCCCAGGTACTGGCCCTCTAGCCCTCAGGGCCCTCCCTCTGCGCCCAGACGGGGCAGCCACCTCGCTGCCTCCTCATGCCCACATTGGGGCGGCTGGGCAGAAGGGGCTCTTTAACATTGAATCACTAATGTATTGTTGGAACTATTTTTTACTGTGTGCACATATTATTCGACAAGGCAGGACGGTGCCTAAACATGCCTCGTTCCCACCCAACGAAGCAGATCGTCCAGCATTTTCACAGAGAAATGCTGTTTTAAATATTCATTTCCTTTGTTTTTAAACTCGTTTCTCCCTTAAAGTTTTTTTTTTTTAATCTTTAAGCCTTTACAAAGGAAAAGAAACGTGCATATTGCTATAATTGAGATATAAGAAAACTTCAAACACACAGGTTGTTTTTTATGATTCCTGAGGGGAAAATCTGATAGCTATTTAGAATGAGGATCTGAATAACCGTGATGTGTTGCATAGCTTTAAAAATAATTTGTTGGTGGGCTGTTGCAGTTTAAACCAGTAACTCCTTACTTCTTTGTAAGGTAAATAGCTTTTTTGACTTCCAAATTGCAAGGACAACTTAGGGTTGAGATCAGGTGTCTGGCTGATATGAAATAAACAAGACTGTCAACGAGGCAGAAGAATGGCGTGCACCTGCCCCAGATACTGACATGACCACCTATTTCTGGAAGCATTAGGACTCCAGGGAGTGCTCAAGGGTCCAGAGGCTACTTAGTCAACCAGCCGGTTCTGGAGCGAGTTAATTCTGGAATTCATAATTCAACACACATACAGCTGGTGTTTGAAGCCAGGAGATCTTTAAACTGTCTCCACAGGAGAAACTTTCAGTCCTAGCTCTTCTTGGGGAGACAGTAGCTCTTCTTTAAAAAGCAGAGGGAAAAAGCAGGCCAAGGTTAAACTCGACTCTGGGAAGGTGATAGAAATAAACACCAGGAAATAAAACAGCTCGACTGGACTTTCCCGGGATTGCAACTCAGGCGGGCCCAGGGCTCCCACCTGGGACTCACTGTTGTAAATGACACTTTACTGTAGTTCCCACTGTTTCTGCTGTGCTCAGCCCAGTAAAGAACAACAACAACAAGAAAAAAATAGAGAAAGAAACAAACAATGACTAAAGTCATTACTGGTGAAGGGTGTTCAACATGAGCCATCATTCACCCTCATGTTTTATGGGGCAGAATTGCCTTGAAATTACCATCATGTTAAAATCTAAGAGTCCTCTGCACCGTTTCCGGCCACCTACCCTAAAACCTGCCGGTGCCACCGTGTTTTGTAACTGATGGTGAGTTCCTGAAGCACAGGTAGCCGGGTTTTGTGTGACTTTTTCAACCTGCCCTCAGCAACACAGAGCCCCCACACCTGCCTGGCCCCGGGAACTGCATATTCCTTTTGGAGTTGCAAGGACAATTAAGTAACCCATGATGCCTCTGGCAACAAAGTGCCAGCCCGAGGTTCCCAGCCACTCAGGGGACAGCAGCAGAGTCCCTGTGTGTGAGTCGAACAGCACAGTGGCCTCCAGAAGCTGAGAGCAGCAGGCCACAGGAAGTGCCACCAGCACAAGCATCTGGACATCCAAGGGACAGCGGAGAAGGAAGCCCACCAAGCAAAGCAGGAAGACTGCTGCCTCCTGCCCCTGGGAGCCCGCGTGCAGGTGCCCGAGGAGGGCATGGGTGCACTGCTGTATGTAGGCCACAGAAGGCTTCCCAGTGAGCTCTTCAGCGTGTGTACGTGGGCACCACGTTGTGAGGTAATGATCATCAGGCCAGTGTGGGGCATTTCTTGAGATACCCATCTTTCCAGGGACACTGCAGCAACCACCAGCTCCTCAAACTGATGCAACAACATGCATCTGCACAAAGCAGCCAGAACTGGAGTCATTTCTTAGAAGAAAGCCACCAAATGGCCGGGATTCCCTCAGGTTTTCTTACGAGTGTCCATTTCTGGGTGTTGTTAGACTTTGTAGCCGCAGGACATGAAGGCATCTGTCTCCAGTGGGCTAATTCTGTCCCGCCGTCCCCACTGCCCGTCAGGGGCACCCATTCTATTTCAGCTTTATCACATCGCTATACTCAGTGGGCTGAATTCAAGTTCAAAAATAAAATAAAACAATGCTTTCTGCCATCGGAAACCTTCTTTAAAAGCTCACGTGAAAATCCAGTGGTGGGGTGCTCCTTGGAGGGGGAAGAAGCACTTTCTCTTTAAAAGGCATCTGCCTGATACACAGAAACCCCCCAAGAGTGGGAGAGCACCCCCACTGCGGTCTCCCGAGGCCAAGCCAGACTTGGCTGTGTAACTGGGCTTTACTGCAGATTGTGGCCATGATGTTCTGCTGAAGCTGTTTGCCAAGTGAACTGCTCCCCTGGCCTCCCTGAGGTCCTCCCTCCCTGTGCAGGACCACCGCAGTGAAAGTGCCTGCCCTTCCTGGTCCTCTCTACTGGCCTTCCCACCTGGTGGACCTTTCTAAAATGGGGCACAGATTGGTATTGAACAAGGTGACTCCTGAGTCTGCAGGGTCATCTTGAGCAGGTCTTCTGGCCTCTCTAGATCTCTGACCTCCTCTGCTTCCAGACAGTGCTGCACCAACCCCATGATGGTGTGGTTACGTGTGTTGCAGTTTATCACACGTGTTTCCCTGATAGGGAGGTAGTATCTCAAGGCCAGCATTTGCCTTATTTATATTTGCATTTTTTTTTTCTCCAAGAAAGAGAAAAAAAAATAGTAGGAACTCAGTAACAGAGAAAGTCCTTATCGGTGTGACCAATGGATACATGCACATTGAAGACCATAAAGAACCAGAGAGTGTAAGCCACGAGTGCAAATGGGAGCCAGAGCTAGAAGATAGAAGACCCTCAACATCACGTGTACGGACACGTTTGTTTTATAAGGGAGGGAACAGAGGCACAGAGGTGGGATGACTGTGTTCTACCCCATGGTTAGTTAGTTACATGTTGCAAGCAAGATCCAAGTGACCTGGAGTTTGAGATGAAACTTAGATCTCTGCTTCTGCTGAGGGTGGGGTTTGCATAAGAAGCAGCCCAGAAATCCCATTTTGGTGACAGCAGCTAATCAACTCCAAGGGAGGGTCTCTGTCCTGTTGCAGCTCTAACTGGGGGGCTGGGCCCTCCAGTGTTGCAACAGGCCTTAGCAGCTCACTGCCAATTCCTTTCTGGGTTCCTGTCCCTCAAATCTGAAGAATGAAATTCACCAGACAATGGATGGCAAGAGTGAAAGGAGGAGAACTTACTCAGGTGTGAGAGTGGAAACAACTCTGATAGGAGAAGAGGGAACCCGAGGACCAGTGAAGGCCTGGGAGCGCCAGTCTGGGGGCTTAGAGCACTTGGGCCAACTTTATACTAGTCAGGTTTTGGAAAGGTACTAACACTCTTGATTGACCTCGAGCTGAATTTCCTCTCAGGTCTGCCCCACTGCTGCTTTCTTGCTGCTAGCCTGCCATCCCAGCTCCCTAGGGGGTTCAGGTGTGGGAATCATGGGTGCTCAGGGGTGCAGGGCTGCAATGCTACGCGGAGCAGGCATCTGCACCAGGCCTGAGCGGGGTCTGCACAGGGTGACAGGTGGGTGTGCCCTTGATTACCTTGGCCCTGGCTTGCTGGGCCTCAGGCCTGAGAAGGCATGGCGGGCTCTGTGCACCCCCTGTGCTCCGGCCTGCCTGGGCTGCCACGCTGCAGCTCCAGGACAAGGCCTTGGCCTCACAAGTCTCCCAATCTCAACTCAGAACTTTCCCCACCACTTCTATCTCCTTGTTTTATATATTTACTTACCTTGCACATTGTCACCTTTTAAAAGCTAATGATCATATAATCTACTTCTGTATAAATTCACTTAAAGATTCTCAAAAAATACTTGATGATGGTTTTGGGGACCATGTTGCTAATGAAAAATTATTCCAGGTGATAAGATTTTGGGGCTTCCCTCATAATCCCAATATCCCCCTAAACTGACATAAACATGAAAACCATTACAGCACATTTATTGAGATAAAAAGCAACATAATTCTTTTCTTTTGGAAAAGACAAAGAGATTCATTAAGAAAATTTGAAACTTACATTCTGTTTTAGTCAGCTTTATCACTGCTATGACTAAAGGACCCAACCAGCACAATTAGGGAGGAGGACAAGTTTATTTGAGGTGGACGAATGGTCCCATTCCTCCAGGCTCAAGGTGAGGCAGGGCATCATAGCTGGAGAGTGTGGCAGAGGGAAGCCACTCACCTCAGGGTGATGAGGAAGCAGAGAGGGAGACTCCACTCCCTAGATACAAATATATACCCAAAGTCACCTCAATTCCCACCTCCTCCAGCCACACCCTACCATTTAGCTACCACTCAGTTAATCTCTATCAGTAGATTAAATAAATCACTGGTTAGGTTAAGACTCTTACAACCCAATCAGTTCTCCTCTGAACCTTCTCGCATTGTCTCACATCTGAACTTCTGGGGGACTCCTCACATCCAAACCATAACACATGCTGTGGTTCACTGTATTCTCTTTTAGGTAAGTATCCATATTGTTTCATGAAGTGATACATGCACTTCTATATATAGTTTATAATTGACAGGATAATCTCAACTGCTTTTCTGCTACAATGTAGCTAGATCCTGGAGAAATTACAAGTTTATTTTTAATCTTTTTTGAGTTCAGTGAAAATAAAGTCATCTCCAAGGAAAAGAAAACAAACAAACAAAAGTGATAGAAACCCCTGAGAAGTGAGAATTAAATAAATATAAAGATTCAAATATTGCTCTAGAGACAAAGGCCTGTGCTGGTTGCTAGGAAACGATTTCTGGGGACCAGAGAAAGACTGTGGGTAGGGTGGGAACTCACCTGAAACTCACAGAAGTCCCGCATCAGCACCCTACAGAGGGTCCAGGGTGACCCTTGGTTTGCAGCACTTATTGATTCCCAAGAGAAGCAAACACAAATTTAAGGATGAAAGAAGTCCAATTTAAGCCTTAGGATTTCCACACGTTAGAAGCAATAAAATGTGAATGTGATAGCTTAGCATTGGTGAGAGTTAACAGAAACAATGAGCAGCAGATTAGGCCCCATGGACTTCAGATGTTGGGATAATCAGTGGGAATAGGAAAGTCTAAGAGACCAAGGAAATCAAGGGTTAACAAAAATAAGCAAGAAATCTACAGCGATATACTGAGTCCAAGAATTCTTGAAAAGAGCTAAGCATAATTTTTAGAAATGAAAAATTTATTGAGATTAAAACTCAGTAAATGGCTTAAATTTCAGAATAGACAAACAGTAGCAAAGAAAGGCAATAAAGTTGACAATGTTAGTTAAGACAAATATAAGATGGAATAAGTTCAAGTTGGAGTCCCAGAAGACAAGGGAGAGAAAGTACAAAAGAGGAATTACTTGGGAAGAAAAATGGATGAGTATTTTCAAGAACCAATGAGAGAAATTAATCCATATAGGAAGTACAACGTAAGCAAAGCAGGATAAATTTAAAGAAAATTCTATGCTGAGTATATTCTAAGCAAACTGTAAATCTTCAAAGTAAAAAACAAACAAACAAAAGAAACCTAAAGTGAGCTACTAGAGAAAAGAGAAATCACTTACAAATAAATGCACAAGAGTAAAACAAAAGGTTTATCAATAACAACAAAAGAGGTTAGAAAATATTCTCAATATTATCTGCAAGTTCCTGAGATAAAACAGCTGTCTACTCTAGAATTATGAATCCTAAATTCAATTTAAAGAACAAAAGAAAAATAACATTCTAATGAAACAAAAGAGAGTCTTCCACTTACAGAGCTACAATAAATTAAAGTTTAAAAAAGACATCTGAGGAAGAGAGGAGAGAGAGGCTCTCAGAAGGAAAGCAAGATGGTGCTGACCAAGGAGACTGTGCAGCCCAGCCAAGTCCAAGGCAGGTCTCTGGGAGGAGCCAGATCGAGAGACATCGTGTGTCTGTGTGACTCCCATCAATAGCAGTAGACTGTACACTTGAAAATTGTAGGCAAGCAGATTTAAGTTCCCACCACGAAAGATAAGAATGTGCCTATGTGAAGTGGCTGGTTTAGCCCTCCACAGCCTAGGCATATATCAGAACATCCCGCCACACAACATAAATATACATAACTTTCACTTGTCAATTAAAATAAGTGAATAAATAATTAAAAATAAAGAAACATTTTTACAAAAATTAATGTTAATATTTAATAATATTAATGTTATTTAAACAGCTTTAAAAGAGATTATTATGGTGGTGAGCAAGACTCGGAAGTAATTGTTTAGCTACTGCTACTATATATTCTGGTTATTTTGCAACACAGAAGAATACATTATTAATAAAGGCACTTTTATTGCTGTGTAATTCCATATACTTCAGCTCATGCATGCTCCTAGTAACCATGACTAAAACCAAGATAAACAATTCACCCCGCAAACCTCTCACGCCTGTCTGGAGTCTGCGGCTGCTCCTGGCACCCTGTCTGTTCTTTATCCTGTGTTTCTGCCTTGGCCATATGTGACAGACTGTGGCACCCAGTGGAAGACCTCTCCGGGGACTCCTTCCCTGGGCACAGCCAGTTCAGCTTCCTCCTTGCCCGGGGCGTGATCCCGCGTGGCCTTCCCTCCTGGGTGTGCCTTCTGAGTTCAGTCCCCTCTCTGCTTGACAGCCATTTGGGATTTCTGTTGGGGCAGAAAGGAAGACCATGTGTCCAGGTTTCCTTGTGAACGTAACCTTTTTGTTGCTGTTGCTGAACTTCTCCTTGGACGTTTGGGGTGGAGCTGCTGGTCACAGGGTGAATGATTTTTTAACTCCCTAAGAAACTACCAACTTCTTGGCAGAGTAACAACCTGTTTGGCACTAGCACCTGGCGCCCACAGGAGTTCCAGCCACCGCGAGTTCCTGTCAGCAGGTGCTGCTGTCCCTGTGGTGACGTGGGCCACTCTAGTGTGGACGCTCAGTGGCAGCCCGCTGTGGCATTGCTGTACATTTCCCTGGCAGGGAACGATGTTGAGCATCTTTTTAAGTGTTTGTCAATTAAGTGTGCTTTTTTGGTGACATTTCTTCAGGAAATTTTGGCCATTTTCATTTGAATTTTTTTTTTTTTATTTTTAGTTGTAGTTGGACACAACACAACATCTTTGTTTGTAGGTGGTGCTGAGGATCGAACCCGGGCCACATGCATGCCAGGCGAGCGTGCTACCACTTGAGCCACATCCCTAGCCCATGAATTTTTGTTTTATTGAATTTTGATAGCTGTTTATAGAATCTATATACAATTCATGAATACATCACCTTCAATGTCTCCCAATCTTTAGATCCCAGTCTTTAGAAAGAGAACATTTTTAACTTTGAATATTTATGGAATCCAAATTTATTAATTTCTTTCTTATATACATGATGCTTTTGATAGCATTTGAAAACTCTTTGCCTAACCCATGGTGATGGAGAATTCTCCTCCGTGCTATTCTAAATGTGATGTGGTTTTGTGTTTTATACTTAAATCTATGATTCATTTTGAGTTCATTTTGAATGAAGGGTGAGATTTAGTTTGAGGTTCATTTCTGTATATTTATATGTCCAATTATTTTCAGCATCATTGATTTAAAAACAACAAAAAAATACCTATCTGTGGTGAATTGTCCTTCCACCTAGAGAGAGATGGCCATGCTGGAGTGGCTTATCTATGCTCTAGTCTCTCCATCCATCTCTGTGTCCTTCCTTTCTCCAATACTATACTGTTTTGATTATTATAGCTTAGAGTATGTCTAAATATTGGTTAAGGTGAACCTCCAATTTTGTTTTTCTTCAGCTGTTATAATGCTTTATTTTTCCATACACTTTGGAATAAGATTATCAATATCTACAAGGAATCCTACTTGGATTTTGGTTGAGTGTGATGAACCTATTTTCAGAGAAATCGTGTTTTAACTCTGTGTGTCTTCCTGTGAATGAACATGCCGTGTCTCTCCAATCCCTAAGTCCATGTTTGATTTTTTACTACTACTGTTTTAGTTCCCACAATATGGATCCTTCACCACCCGAGTACTCCATTTGGAGAAGGCTATTGTAAATGACAGTTTCTAACATTTTCAATTGCTCATTGACAGTTTTTAGAAATATGATTGATTTTTATAAGTTGATCCTTTGTCCCTAAAACCCTGAAAGAGTTGTTTTTTTTTTTTTTTAATTTTTTTAAACCCTTGAGATCTTCTGTGTAGATGACCAGGTCGACCCAGGGCAGAGGTGGTATCTGTGTTCTTTTCTGCTGTTGGCTCTTTCCCTCTTGCTCACAGTACTTGCAGGGCTTCAGGAGCTAGGGAGGGGGCAGTGCGTGGCCCTCCCTGACCTGTCCTGGGGAGGAGGGTTGCTGCCCACCTGAGCAGGGCATTGCCTGCCTTCCTGGTTTCCCCTTACCAGACCCGGGACGCCTGCTCGGCTTAGCTTTCGCACAGTCCTTATCCCCGGGCATGGTCAGCGTCTCTGGTGCACGTGTTGAAGTGACCTTTGGTCTGTTGATGATGTACTGTGTGCCTTGGCACTTGGACTCTGCTAATACTTGCTGATATCTGAATGCTGAGACGGCACTGCGTCTCTGGGATGGACTGTTATGTCATGATGCACTGATCATTTTTGAATTCCTGGGTTCTATTTGCTAACAGTTTCCTCAGTACTTGTGCCCTGTGTCCTAAGATGGCTGGTGAGTGCTTCCATTATTCTTATATGCCGTCTCTGTCCTCTCCTTCTGAGAGCAGGGCACTGGCAACCTCACCAACTGAACTGAGAAATCCTCCTCCTCCTTTATTTTCCAGAGGATCCAGGTGGGTTGTTACTGTCCTCTCCTGACCGTCTGCTGGACCTCACTGGTGAAATGGTCTGGGCATGGGCTTGCCTCTGTCTTCCCTCCCTCCTTCTTTCCTTCCTTTCCTCCTCTCTTTCCTCCCTCCTTCCCCCACCTTCCTTCCTCCCATATTCCCTCCCTCCTTCCTTGCTTTGTGGAAGTTTCTAGCTATGCGCTCAGTTATCTCAGAAGTCAGAGGACAGTGCTGACCGTCTCTCTCCTCTGGAGTGAGTGCTCATAGTTCGTGTTTTAGGCCTGGGCCTGGGTTGATTGTGGTGTCCCCTGCCCATATGTGCAAGGTGTGTGGCATCAGTGATGATTGAGGCCCTTCTTCATTCCCAGTATTGGTCATTGTGTATGCTCTCTTATTTCCTGGTCTGTACAGTTTTAGATTTATTGATTATATTGATATTTTCAGAGAACTAAATTTTTATTTCATTTTTCTCTTCATTTAATATCACATTTCTCTCATGCCTTTCTGATTCCCCTTTTTTATGCTTGCATTTTAAATATGTTCTGTTTTCCTTATTTATAAAGTTAAAATCTTATAGGACTGACATGAAATCTTCTTTTGTAATGTAAACATCTAATATAAATTTCTCTCAGGCACTGCTTTGGTTACATCCAGATTTGTGCTTGTGTTTGGTTGTCTGTTCATTTTACCATCTTGGCTGGGTGTGGTAGTACACACCTCTAATCCCAGCAACTCAGGAGGCCAAGGCAGAAATCTTTCTCATTGGTTTCTTACTTGATTCCATCAGAGTCTAAGGACACTCCTTACATGATTCCTGTTTCTTTTAGCTTGTCACAGGTGTGTAATGGCCCGTCATGGTGCTTGCTGGTGAACGTCCCAGGTGTACCTAGGAAGAGAGGGTGCTCTTCAGCTGTCGCGTGGTTTTTACCCACGTCCGTTAGGTCTGGCTGGCTTAGAATCTGATACAAACTGTCGGCTGATGCTTTGCTGCCACCTATTCTATCCAGGGCAGAGGAATGCTGATGCCTCTACCAGCAGCTGTAGGTTCTGTCTCCTCATTGTTCTAGAGCGCTTGCTAATGTCTTCTGAAGGCTATTAACAAATGCACACTCAAACCAGGAGGCCTCTTGGAGAACCAAGTCCTTAGCTTTATCTTCACTTCTGATAACAACCTCCTGAAGTGCTTCCTCCTGACATCAGCATGCATGGTGCCACCTTCTTTTAGTTAGTGTGTTCAAGGTGTATCTATCTACTTCTCTTTCATTTTAGCTTATTGACATCTTTTTTCTTGAAGTGACTTGCTTTTGACCATGTGTGGTTGGAAACAGTGTCCTCTACAGCCAACTTGACAATCTTGTTTTTTATAGCTGGCGTGATTGGACCAGTCACATATTTTAGCTGAATGTTTTAAGATCATCGTTGATTCATATGCACTTATCTAAGAAATAATACAACCAGGTTCCTGTACTTTTTACCCATTTTTCCCTAATAGTAACATCTTGCAAAACTACAGTGCAATGTCAGAAAGAGTGTCAAGACTGACGTTGATACAAGGCCCGGATCTTCTCGAGGTTCCTCTCATTTTAATTGCATGCATTTCTCTCTCTGCCTCTGCTTCATTTTTAGCATGTTTGTGCATGTCCATTACCACTGTGGCCAGGATCCTTGCTGTTTATGTATCTGCAAAGATCTCCCTTGCTGCACTTCCCTAACCTCACCCACCTTCTATCTTCCTCCCCCTCCATCCCTGACCATTTGTAACCACTACTGTGGTCTGCATTTTTGGTATGTTGTTATTCAAGAAAATATATCCACATGGAATCATGGGGTATGTCACCTTTGGGAATTGGCTTCTATCACTGAGAGAACTCCTTGAGATCCTTCTCAGTTACTGTGCCTACAGCTTCTCTTTAATTGCTCGATAGTATTCCATGGTATGCAGGTACCAGAGTGTGCTAAGCCACTCACCCATCCAGTGACATCTGGATCATTGCCAGTGTTTCGCTAGTACTGATACAGTTGCAATGAATGTTCACACAGAGGGGTTTTGGCGTGGATGTGTATTTTCACTTTCTAGAATAAGTGCCCAAGAGTACACTTTCTGGACTGCCTGGCAATTTTGTCTTATGAGAGACTTCCTTTCTTCACAATGGCTTTCTCAATTGATGCACCAACCACCAGTATATGACAGTCCAGCTTCTTTGCATCCTTCCCAATGGTTGATTACATCACTTTTCCATTTTTCACCTTGATAGGTGTGTACAGGTAGCTGGCTGTGCTTTCAATTTGCATTTCCCTAATGGCTACTGACATTCAACATCTTTTCTTGTGCTTGTGTCCCATCTGCATACCCTCTTTGTTAAAATGTCTGCTCATAAGTTTTGCCCATTTTCTGACTGCACTTTCTGAGTTTTTGACTGTTGAGTTTTGGGAGTTCTTCACCTCTTCAAGATGCCCCTCTGTAGGATGTGTCACCTCCCCAAGTCGGTATTGCTGAGACTTTACCTGGGCTGCCTCCCTTGTGAGGCTGAGGCTGGACATGCTGGGTGTGGGTGGTCTTCTCCTGCCCGGGGAGGATCCTAAGGCAGCCACTGCACAAGCTCCTCCAATCTTGGCCCCAGCCAGGTTGCTTTCCCCCTTGGGAGTTCTCCTTTGGTCTCCCTTATTCAGGTTTGTGTGCTTTACTTTTAGCTGGAGGAGCAGAGAGAGATGAGTCTGTGCCACCTCAGCTGGACCAGAGGTAGATCCTCCCGACCCGTGGGATCCCTTAGCTTATATATATGGAGGAGTGTGTGTGTGTGTGTGTGTGTGGGGGGTCATGCTGTCAATAAATTCTTCAAATTTTAGTTTTGTTTTTTAGGGGGAAATCTTTATTTTTGAAAGATATTTTCATTTGAGGTAGCATTTCCTTCTTTCTTTTGGGACTTTAAAATGTTTTAACATGGTCTCTCTCTAGCCTGGCTGCAGAAAAGAAGCCGCTGCTTCTTATCATTGATTCTCAATGTGTGGGGTTACTGTGGGGTTACTCTGGCTCTCCTCAAATATTATTATTTGTTTTACTTTTGGCAGTTGGATAAAGTGTGTGTGTTTTGGGGGGGGTTGCTGTGACTTTGAGGAAGGTTGTTTTGCGTAGTGTTATCTGAACTTCTAGATCTAGATTTGATATCTACATTAATTCTAGAAAATTCTCTGCCATTATTTCTTACTTTTTTTTAAATACTATTCTCCCTGTTATTCTTGGATGCCATTTACAAATATTTCAGATCATCTGCGGTTGTCTTTTGGACATTTTTTCATTGATCTGACCTAAAATTTCAATTCTTACCTAGGCACCATCTCATCTACTGATGAGTCCTTGGAAGGCATCTTTCATCTCAGTTATGGGTTTTTGATTTACAGTATTTCCATTTTAGTCTCTCCATTTAGGGTGGCTCAAGAATTGCCTTCCCATAATATATGTACACCTGAATCCATGAATGTGGCCATACTTGGGAAAAAGGGTCTGCATGGATGTAACTAAGTTAATAATCTTGAAGTGAGACCATTCTGAACCTTTGAACATAGGGGACCTATGTTCAAAGAGAAAAGCCCTGTGAGATGCAGAAGATCTAGAGAAGACCCAGCCACAGCACAGGAGGGCAGGTGAACACGGAATCAGGGGTTGGGATGATGCAGCCACAAACCAAGGAATACTGGAGCCTTGGAGAGTGGGAGGGGAAGGGCTCTCCCTAGGGTCTTCAGAGCCCTGGGGGCACCTGGACTTCCGGCCACCAGACTGGGAGAGCATCTTTCTGCTGTTTTAAGCCACCAGGTTTGTGATACTTTGCCATGGTGTCCATCTCTGGTGATGTTGCACCGTTAACAGAGTCCCTGGCATTAGTTAGAATTGCCTTCTAGATATTTCTACCATATGGATTTTTTGGGTCGGTTCTCATGGCACTTTGTCCTTTTGGAGTGTTTTCCTCTTTATTTTCATGAATCTTTGTGGCATGTGGACATCAACTGGAGGAAAGCGGTTTTTATGAATGGACGTGGGCACGTCCCCCCTCCTGGGTGGGTCTTTGATGTGGGGTCTGAGTTACCGGCTTGGTGCTAAGCTGGACTCTCGGTGACCTCAGTGTCACACTCCTGCAGGGTCCTCGGGTGAGCCCGTCTGACGGTGTCTCCCCCTTCTCTCTGTCTCCCCACTGCTTTTCCCTCAGGGAGGGTCCTTCACTCATTCCTGTCCCCTCCATTGTCCCTCGTGCAGAATTGTGCTTCTGTGGTCTTGAGCCTTCTGTCTTGGAGGCTGCGGGGGAGTTGGGCACTCTGATTAAGCCCGTCTGAAGCAGCACGGGGTGGCTGGGACTCGGGGGCCTGTCCCCTGAGTCCTGCCATCTCCTGGTGAGTTTGGGGTCCAGTCACAGACTTGGGTCTCCTCTGAAGAGGCCCTTCTCTCCTACCCCTTTCCTCGGGTTGCAGTGAGTTTTCACTGGTGTCCTAGGGGTGAGACTGTTCGTGGCTGCTGTGGTTTGAAAGTGTCCCCTCCACACTACAGGTGAGATGCTGTGGCCTTGAAGGCCATATTGAAGAGTGGGGTCTCCACAGGTGGCTCTGCCAGGCGGGCTCCTCCCCTTCTGAACTGGATTCATGTTCTGCAAGGCTTCATGCAAGGTCTCCACCTTCTGCCACAAGAGGACTGAGGACACAGGGCTCCTCTCTCAAGAGGATGCAGCAACAAGGCCCCTTCCAGGAGACAGAGAGAGCCTCACAGGCACTGCACCTGCTGGGCCTTCCTCCTGGACTCCTGACTCCAGAACTTAGAAATAAATCTCTGTTCTTTATAAATTACCAAGTCTCAAGTATCTTGTTATAGCAGCACAAACAAACAGATGCTGCCATGGCCTCCACAGGATAAAGCATCTTTTAACGTGGGGAGACAGCAGGACTGTTTCTGGGTGAGTTCCTCCCTGGCCTGCAGGCTGCAGCACACTCTACACCTCCCTCTCTCTGAGCACCTGGTGGGGACCGTGGGGGAAGATTCAGAAAGGGACTGTGGACTCCGACAATTCCCACAAGCCCTGGGGATTTCACACTGTGCCCCAGTGCATGTGCCCATCTGGCTCTGCCCTTCCCACTGTGCCTGGCCGCACCTGTCCCAGGGAGGCAATTGGCAGTTCTTTCCTTCCCAGAGGTGGCCATCTCTCCTTCAGTGCCCAAGGGGATTAGGAAGGATGAATATGATATTAGTTTTTATGTTTTTTTTTCATTCTAAGTTTGGGAGAAAGATTCTTATTAGCTAATTACATTTCCATGCAGAAATACTAATTTAAAAATATTAAATTCACTTCACTTCGCGGTGATGGATTCTCCTGTTTACATATTGATATAGCAACTTTGTTAAAAATCTTGTTGATGATATTTGAATTTCCATCCATAAGATAGTGATGTGCAGAATTCTAGTAATGTTTTTATCTTCCTTTTGTGTTAGCTTACTGCTGAATTAAAAAAAAAAACTCAAAAATCATACTTTCCTTCTCTATTTAATGTAAGAATTCTTGAGACTTGTTATCATTTATTTTCTTAATGTTTGAGAGAATTTACCAGTGAAGCCACTGAACCTGAGACTGGTTTTTTAAGATGGTAAAGAGTTTTAATGGTAAATGTAGGTAAATTGCGCATTTCAAATATTTGTCCATTTAATTTAATTTGGTGGGTTTATTGGCATGAAGGTTTCTCACAATCTTCTTTTGATGTGTAGACAGCCTAGTGCTGTTCTCTCCTGTGCTCCAGACATTTGTAACAGGTGTGTTCTCCCCCCTTGGTGTTGTTGCTAGTTTTCTCTTCTGTTGGATCTGTAGTGATGTCTCCCTTTTCACTCCTGACATGATGATCATCTCTTTATTCATTTCTTCCTCACTACAGGGGTATCAATGTTTTCTTTTTGGAGAACAACATTTTGATTTTGCTGATTTGTGAATCCCTTTACTAATTTATTTATTCCTACTCTTACCTTTATTTCCCTCCTATTTATTTAAGGGTTGAATTGTTCTTCTTTCCTTTGATGTTTTAATGTGTAAACCTACAACATTGATTTGAGACATTTTTTTCTTTTATAATATAAACATTTTCTTTGCCATAAATTTTCCTCAGAGTGCAGTTTTAACTGAATCGCATACATATTTAAATACTGGCTTTTATGTAACTTAGTTTAAACTCTTTTATAATTTACTTATTAAATTCTTCTTTGGGCCATAAATTTCTTAACATGTAACACTCAATTTTTTAATACTTAGAGAATTCTTCATATATCTTCTTGTTATTAATTTACAGTTCAACTCTATGTGAAGATATGCTTTGTACAAAATCTTACCAAACTTAGTTGATCTTGTTTTATGGCCAACATTGGCCAACTGTACTTGCGGAGAAATAAATCTTGCTGTATTTTCCAGTGGTCTTGAAAAAGCCCTTCCTGACACACTCCCTGTGTCCTGGGATCTGATGTGGAGGCATCTGTCTAGCTAAGGACTCTGATCTATAAAGGTAATGAGACTTCTCTAGTATCTTCAAGGGGTCAAAGAGTTACTGCTCAAAGGTCCTGAAGTGAAATGAAGCCCAGAGTACTGGAGACATCTCTGATCATAAAACCTGAGACTCGTGGACTCCTGTCTGGTGAGAGATTTTCTTCACATACTAGAGCCTGGAGCAGTTGGGTCTTCTAGTAAAAACGACAGACCTTTGCCTCCTTCCACTGCACAGGCAGGGATAACCGTTTGTTCTTGCTGTTTGTTGCACTGATTTCCAAATTACTGCAAACGTGATGGTTTAGCAAAACCAAAATTTACTCTCTAATGGTCTGTAGTCTGGAGATCTGACATCAAGGTGTGGGCAGGGCCGTGTCCGTCTGATGACCAGGGGACATGTGATGCCTGCTTTGTCTTGCTTCTGACCACGCTGGAAATCCTGGCTCATGGATGTGTCACTGGGCCCCCACTCCTGTCACCAAAGGGTCTCCTTGTTCCCCCCTGCCTCTGGGTGTCACCACCTCTTCTAGGTGGACACCGTCATGTTGGACCAAGGCCTGCCCCAATGAGTTTTTCTTAACTTAATTATTTCTGCAAAAACCCTACTTTACTTCTAAATAGGGTCACACTGACCAAAATGGAAGGTTAGAACTTCAACATATCTTTTAGGAAGACAAAATTTGACCCCAAGCAGATTCGTCCTACATATTTCAATTTAACATATCCAAATTAAAATTCTAATCTTTCCAACTGAAACTGTCCACCAAAAACTGTCTTATTATTTGATATCAAGCTTATCTACCACTTACCCAGGTCAAAAATCTTAGGAAATCTATAAAGAAATCATTGATGTCCTTCATCTGATCTGTCTCACCACTTCTTTTGTTACTGCCTTGGTTCAGGGGTTGTATTTACAGTTGTTTTGGAATAGTACCTTGCATTCCTGCACTGTCACATGTAACTGGAATTCTAATGTTAGTTTCCATCATTGTGAATAGCACAGCAATGATCAGACTCATGCAAACATCTTTCTACCCTCCAGCAATTGTTGTTCCCAATTAAAATCCTAGAAGTTTTGTAGTCAAAAGTAAGCACAGTTAACATTTGTCAGATGTCACTCATTCTCCTTTCAGAAAGGTAATAGGAATGGATCCCTTTAAAATTATCCATAGCTCATAGCCAAGATAAATGTCCCTCCTCTCTGATATGAGTCTCAACTTGTGAGAATAATGCAGCCATTTGCCTCTTGGGTTTACTGTAATATCTACCTTGTGCCCACCAAGCATAAGGCATTGCTAGTGACACAATTCGCTCCCTCATGGAGCTTAAATTTTAGTTGGGAGGATAGGCTACAAATAATAACCACAGTAAACACATAATTGTATACATGGACTCTCAAAGAGGGTGCTCCCTATTAAAGTGCTCAGCAGTGCACTGGAACCAGAAATTCACTTCAATGGGCAGGAGGGTCAGCAGGTGTCACTAGGAAGTCAACAGCTCAGCCACGACTGGA
The DNA here is from genome assembly GCF_001458135.2 of Marmota marmota marmota. NCBI lineage: Eukaryota > Metazoa > Chordata > Mammalia > Rodentia > Sciuridae > Marmota > Marmota marmota. Next base: position 8,487,783 of record NW_025999991.1, read on the forward strand.
GGAGATGAGGGTAGCTCTGCTGTCTAGGGGAGGGTTCTGCAGATGGAGAAAACACTAGGGCACATCCCTAAACAGGAGCACCCCTGCCTGACCACGGTGGGTCAAGGAGCAGGTTGGGGCTGAGCTGGGGAGCAGGAGGGGTAGGAGGAGCAGGAGGAAGGGCAGCCAGGGTGGTCCAGGCCCTCTGCAGCCAGTTCATGAGGTTGATGAGCCCAAGACAGGACTCCAGTATTCCAGGAGCCTCTGCAGGGTGTGACCAGAGGCCATGTGATCTGGTCTGTGGCTAAGAACTGAGCAGAGGCAGGACTGGAAGCTGAGGGAAGGCACCTCCAATAACACGTACACAAGTGCCCTCAGTGTTTTTCCACTAAGGGCCTCTCCAAGGACACCTGCCTGTTGCTGTATCCCCTGGAAGTCTTCCAGCCCGGCCATCCTCCAGGTCCATGGCCACATTGGTGGCTCTTGGTGTTTGCCGCAGACTCACCCCTCTCAATACCAGAGTCTGAGTCATAGGAATGGGCCAAGGGGCCAGGGCGAGTGGGCACAGCCTCATGTGTCGATGGCCAGTGTGATAGCAGCCTGGCCTCCACAGCCCCAGGGCTGGCCTGGCTAGCTGGACCCTGCAGGGCAGGCCAGCCCACATCCCGCTGTCCACAGGCGGAAGCTATTCTTCCTCGGGAGCCTCAGTTCTGCTGTGGCCCCCAGCTGACCGGTGGGGCCACCAGGAATATGAATAGCCTCCTTCACTGGAGCTACTGAGGGCTGCTGTCTCACCCGCAGGGCCCTCCCAGCAGCAGGTCAGCCTTGGGCCAGACACATGGTAGCCCAGCCAAGTCCAAGCATGGCACAGGCTGTCGCCTGGGTCTGCAGGTGTCTGGCCATTTGTTCAGGAGAATTCCATGGGGTCTCATCACAGAAGGGAGGCAGAAGAGGAGTCAACCCAGTTGCTGCTTGCTGGGGGGCATTTAATCAGGAATCTGTCTCTGATCCAGAATGCCTCCTGGGTGGATTCAGGATACAATTAATAAAGATGAGTATTAAAAGCCTGACAGCAGCCTAACAATGAAGTCATCAATTTTAAGGGAAAGTTTTACTAGTTTAATTAAATGTTACAGTTTTTGAGAACAACTTCCAAAACAGGAACCAAAAATTTATTGCTATAACTCAGTTCAAAGTCTCAACATCTGTCGACTGTGCATAAGATTTGTCTGTATTCAGGGGGTTGTTAATACAATTATTCTGTATCACGTTTGCTATTCAATATGGAAACTAACTGATCACATGATGTACTTTGGTGTCTTCCTTCATGTCTTTTCTTTTATGAACTTATTTTTGGGGGTTCTTTTATATTGAGTTCTTTCTTTTAGTGTATTTTTCTTAATAAGAAGTAGACAAAGGTCTTTATGGCTATTTATCAAAAATGTCTTTTTGAACCCTAACCCTTTTCTCAGAGGTTTTACATGTTTTCGTTTCATTTCAATAACTGATTATTGTCATTAACATATTATTATTGGCCTTGGGATGCCTGCCATGAAGACAGCAAAGTTCCCTAAACTTTGGGAAGTTAATTCTGGTGGAGAAGACAATCCATCTGTAGAAAACCTGTTTCTATCTGGTGCAGATGTCCATCCCAGCCCGCCCCTCCCGAGACTTCCAAGCCCAGAGAGACGACCTCCGAACATGCCTGCCCTGTGTCTTTGTCACCCCCCTGGTCTCTAGAACATCTCAGTTGAATGGTGGGACTTTCCTCTCAAGGGTCTTCTCCCTTTGTTCAAACAGGCCACAGGCCACCTTCTCAAACTGAAGGGCAGCATGAGGATTCTGAGAATCTGACCAGCTCAAATTCAGAGTCTGCTTTTTGGAGGCAGGGATAGAGACAAAATGCTCACCCTGATGGTTCTTAGTCCTCAGTTCCCTACCTTCCATCATGCATTTTCTTGAAGGGTTGCCCCTGGCAAACGTGACCCAGTTTTAGGTATCAGTCTGTTCTTTGTGTTTGACTTGCAGGGGCTCATCCTGCCCCTCGCCTTCTTTTTGTCGGATGTCGCATCGGTAGCATTCTGTGATCATGCTTTATTCTGCCTTTTTACCTGGAAATCTGGTCCCTAACCTAAAATAGTCACTTTAATGCCTCCTGGAAGGAAGTTCCTTGATATTCTTTAACGAGCAATTGTTCCCGACGTGGGCAGCGTCCGTGAGCACTCAGACAGACGAGCCTGTCCGTCAGCCGCACACAGCATATCTGCAGGCCCTAAGTGAGTATCTGAAATCAATAGGGAAGGAATCATGGTAATTAAATTATAGCACTTACATATAATTACACTTATGTAAAAAATATCCACCCTGACTCAGAGCTGCTCCTGAATATGATAGACATAAATCTTCATAAATGATCAGTTCTCCTTGGGGGTGGGGAGGGAAAGAGTGTTAATCTTTAAAATTATGCCAGGAAAAATTAGGATACTGGAACTGCTTCACTTCAGAGAAACCATCTGATTCAAACCCCAGCTTGAAACACACACTTTTCAGTAATTTTCATCTTTGGAAATGAATTTTGATGAAATTCTTCCTGTGAGTCTTTGCACCTAGGAAGGCGATCTCCAGCTGGCTGGCTGGAGGACTGGAGTCTGCAGGTGGGGAGCTCAGGGCTGTGCGGCAGGCCTCCTGTGTCATCTGGTACACACGCGTGGCTTGGCACCTGGTGAGCATGGTATCGATGAACTGTTGCCGGTTCCAGAGGCTGATAGATGGAGCCAGGCAACTCTGAGGAGGGGGTCTGAGCCAAGATCCTCTCAGCACATGTGAATGCTGTGCCACCTGCCTTAGACAGAGGCAGTAGGACCTCCTGATGCATTCTGAAGGCCCCAGATAGCACTGGGTTTCAAGAAGCCTGGCTACAGAGCTGGCTGGGGAGTCCCAGGTGGGAAAGGTGTCCCTCGGTCACCAGCTCCTAGGGTGGAGAGCAAACTGCAGGTGGGTGAGGTCAGAGGTAAACTGAGTACAGAGATGTCATAACTTCTCAGAGTGCTAATCTGTTCTTTGATGGTTATTTAAGAGCAGGGTCGCCAAGGAGAACCCCTGAAGGGATGGGAAGGAATCCATCCGCAGGGCCTGGGGTCTTTGAGGTGGGGTGGGGAGGTCTAGGGTTCAGCCTCTCTGGGAGGGAGTTGCTTACTAGTGTAGCCTGTTGCCACCTTGAGCTGTAGAGCTGAGCGGGCTTAAATGAAATCTGTCTGTCTCCCTCGAGGCAGGTTCAGCCAGCCTGAGCAGCTCTAAGCCACCCGAGCAGAACAATGACCACCAGTCGGCCGCCACGGGTCCAGCCACGGGTCCAGGGGCAGCCCACATATGGAGGGCCAGTCAAGGGTGGTGTTGTCTGCAGGGGGAGCCACCATGTCCACAAGGGTGAAGAGGAGAAAAACATTTCCTCTGGGGACTGATGGAGGGAAAATCTGCTCAGACCCCCACAGACAGGAGGGCAGGATACTTGCTTCTAACAGCTGGTGTCCCATCAAAGGAAAGGCGAGGAGAGCTGATTTGTGTGGCTCCAAACCGCTGAGTTGGGAACAGCCTTTCAGAGTGGCAGCTCCGTACTCAGTGCAGGCTGCGCCCGAGGTGAGCTACAGCCTGTGCCAGTGGGCGAGGGCAGGGCTAGGTCCCAGGACTCCCTGGGGGAGGGAGGGCCCTGCACCGGGAGAGCATGATCCGAAGTCAGCAGAAAGCCTCTCACCGCTAACTGATGGCTTCATGTAATTTCCCTTCTTCTCTTTCCAAGCTTGCTTTTAAAAACCTTTGTCGTATTTCCTTTGATTCTTGAGTCTACCCCCCACTTCCTGTCCGTTAACTTATTGCTCAGAATTGTTTATCTCTTTCTCTTCTCCAATTTTCACATACAAATTGTATTCCATTTCAGTGACTCTCAAGAGATTTGTTTTAATCAAATATCGGTGCAGATATTTTGATGACCGAGTAGAGCCCAGAAGCAAGAATGTTTACTGATTTTTACTGGCTAGGAAGAGCTGGATTAGAACTGGGAGATTTTGCTTGATGTGATGAGTCCAGAGTTTGGGCTTTCTGGTTTCTCTGTAACCTCTTCAAACCAATCAAGTCAGCGGACAAACGAGTTCAAGCTTGACCCGAGTGTCTGGGACCTCGCTGGTGGAGGGTACTCCTGGGTCCTTTCCAAACACGGCACAAGCCAGACTTGAGCAGCCACCTTCCCAGCAGCTCCCTCTGTTTGCCTCTGGCTCTGTCATGGTGGTGGTGGGGCTTTGTCACTTCACTTGGCTAATTACTCCTTTCACACTAATATCCACAAATATTTCATTTGATTACATTTTCTTTTAATTGATTTTTCATGTCCAATTGTATGGTCACCTGTTTGAATGATTTTTATTTATTTGTCAGTTGATACTTTAAAACAAACACTTACAGAACATGAGCTCCATGTGGCCACTTGGCTGAGGGAGACACGGCGCCCGGTGCTCACTCACGCATGCGCAAACTAACCAACAAGCGGTCAGCAGCTGGTGGACTCTGAGTCTGGTGCATGGAGTCCACTGGACTGAGCCAGCTTTGTCACACTGGGCCCCACTGGAAGGTGATTCCAAGGTACAAGTCTGGTTGTCACTGCGCCTGGTGATTTCATGATCGTACTCTGGGCTGCGGTGCTGCCACGTGAGCTGGCACACACGTTCCATGAGATACTGCCCTTGATGGCTGGCAAATGGCAGCACAAGTTTCTACAGTTATTTAGAGGGTTGTGTTCCTACTGGCTGGTTTTATTGGACCCAGTTAATTGGGGAGGGAGACTTACGGTCAGGTCTATTTTCCTGCTGGAATTATCCTGTGCCCATTTCCTTGTACATCTTTGTTCAAATCATCTCAAGTTGGAAACATACACAATTTCTTATTTATTCATCTATTTAAAACAAGTTTTACTGACCATATTTAAGGTGTTCAACTTGATGTCATGGGATATGTATTTTAGTGAAAAGATAAGTGTTGTAAAGTAGATCAGCATATCCAACATCTCACGTGGTTACCCATTGGTTTCATTAGTTTTTGTGGCAAGAACAGGTAGAATCAACTAATTTGTCATGGATTCCGTCTGCAGCTCAAATCCTTTTTACCTACAGCTTCCCATTGTTTGTGGTTTCTAGTGTGTTCATCCTACAATCTGCTGCTTTGTATCTCCGGCCCACTTCTCCCTATTTCCTCCCCTCTCCCTCCCTCCTGGCCACTGCTGGGTCCTCTCACTTTGTGTATTGGAATTTATTTTCAGATTCCACATATAAATGAGACCGTGCAGCATCTTTCTTTCTGTGTGGGCTTATTCACATACAAAACACGACTCATCCAGGTTGTGGCAAAAGGCAATGTCCTTCCTGAGGCTGAACATATCCCCTGGAATCCAGACCACTGTCCTTTGTCCCCTGTCCACTGGCAGGCCCGTGGCTCCTCTGCCTCTGATGTTGCGACAGTGTTGTGATAACAGCAGTACAGATCTTTACAGGGTGGCCTCCGTTGGTTTCTTCTGTGTATGTGTCCAGAAGGGGGAACCACTGGGTGAGATGGCAGTTCTATTTTCAGTTTCTTTAGAAACCTCCATAAAGTTTTCCATGGTGCCTGTTCCAATCTACATTCAAACCAGCAGTTTACAGAAGTTCCCTTTTCTCCACATCCTTGCCAACATTTGTTATCTTGTGACCTTTTGATAATAGCTATCCTAATGGGAATGAGGAGGCACCTCGTGGTGGGTCTGATTGGCATTTTCCTGATTATTAATGATGTCGCGCACCTTTGCATACACCTGTTGGCCATTTTGGTGTCTTCTCTGAAGAAGTGTCTACCCGGGTCTTTGGCATCTTTGTTCTCAGCTTCTTGTGCAGGGCACATATGCACCCTCTTTCTATTTTTGTAATTGTGATACATGTTTGGAAAAAAAAATGATGTATAAAACCAGAGAGCTGTGACTTCAGTTGGAGTGTCATGTTTTAAAAAACTATTATTGTGGAAAAGAAAACCAAGGACATAAGCGGTGAAACTGTTAACAAAACTGGCCTTCCACACGGGCAGATGCACATCCCACACGTCCAATCCCAGCCTCTGGGTCTGGAGCCAAGAAAAATGTCGTCAGGACTTTCTACCAACTTCCCCAGAGACAAAGAGAAACATCATCATGTAAGCATTTCAGCCTTGACACTTCACAACCTTCTCACCTGGCTGAAGGAACTTGAATTCCTCCTACAAAGAGCAGGATTTCCTGCTGTTCTCTCCAAATCTTCATAGAACTGCTCTGTGTGGGGGGACTTGGACAGTGTGCATATCCAGAGACCAACTTCAGTGCAAACAGACCCTTCACAATTCTCTTATGCCATAGAAACCCTGGCTTTCTCCAGGGATTGTTATTAATCATACTCATTTTAAAGATAATTTAGTTTTAATACATTGCCAATGCAATTCTCTAGGGTGCATAAAAAGTCATCTATCTTGTGCACATCTGCTTGGTTCCATTTCCTGATCCTGGAGCAGCTAGTAATATTTCTGCTTTTAGCTAAGGGAAGTGACCTGAAGTAAAGATGTGTAAAGTACATCCTGCTCCGTGTTGTAACTTCCAAATGTCTTTGGGGTCACTGCTTAAAAATGGTGCCAGAGAGTAATGGCTGCATATCATAAGCATTAGGAGCCTTCCGTTTGTGTTTTATTTAGCTCTTACCTGGCTTGGGCTGCCAGGGCCCTTGTTCCCTTCTCTGGGAGGATCGGTATTTCAGAGAACCAAAATAGCTTCTCTGAGAGACTCATAAAACTACAACTGTAAAAAGGGTCTGCTATTTAAGGCACTTAGCTGCTCACCCACCACCTTGGTATTTGCTTAGGTATGTGGAATAAAATTTATTGTGTCTAGAAAGCACCATTAATGCTTTAATATTAGACTGAGTCATGTGAAATTGCTTTCTTATATTTAAAAACTATCATCCAATATTAGCCATTCTGTACAGTTCAGCCTAATACATAGGAATGCTTTTGTTTCTTATTCCTGAGCAACTTTTCCATAGAAATGGAAAATAATGCCTGCCAATACGAAGGATGCTACTGTTCTGACTTATGGAATGGCACATTCCCTTTGATACCTTCCAGCTAGAAGCTGCCTTTGAAAATACCCGATCAGAGTTGCTAGATTAGTTCAAGAATGATCTTTGGTAATTAAAGCAAAATAACTTTTACTCCCCCTCACAAATTAGAAGCACCGATGCATTATGGTAATTCAAGTATTCTACTTGCTCCATTTTATGATTTGTCTATCAATTATAGGCTTACCTGTAGATATAAGGAAAGAATTATTGTGAAGACGAAAATCAAACATAACTACATTGAATACATGTACTAATTGTAAGCGCCCCAGCTTCAGAACTGCTCCCTGAGAGGTTGGGACATCTAGAGAGGAATCCTGTTTATCCTTTCCCTCTTGGGATTGGAGTATATGGTCCCGATCAGTGTGCTGCACTTGGGTTTGATGAATTCACGAGGCACTAGGATGTAAAGGCATTCAGGTAAGATTAAATGGTAAAAGAGCAGCATTGGCTGGAGTTTAGGAATGCAAGGTGCCTCACACTCCTCCACCAAGAAGACTTCCCTGGAAATGAAGCGAGGCTCGTTGGCCGAAAGTGTATCAGTGAAACTATGAAGGCAGCTGTGCTGTCCAGCCCTTGGAGGTGCGAGGGTGGAGAGGTGTGTGCAGACATGCGAGTGGCTTGGGGGAAGGCATAGAGCAGGAGGAGAGAACAGAGGTCAAGGGTGGACTGAGGGAGCAGGGCACGGTGGATGCTCACAGGGTGCGCACAGTGAGAGGGCAGAGGAGCACCCTGGGAACACCAGGCAGGGCAGCTGGCACCCGGCTTCCTGTGGCCGGTGCAGGCGGGGGAGAAAGCATGGGCTTGCCTTCATGGGGAGCACCTGCTGCAGACATGGTACGTGGTCCCAAGAGGTGTCTATTGTATGTAAAATAGCTGTATTTCTATTAAAATGACTGACTAGCAATTAGGAATGAAATTTTATTTGGTTTGCTTAGCTAAAAATCTCAGTCAGAGCCACAAGAGTCTGTCATCAGAGTTGAGCATCGGGATGTTCAGATCTCAGCGAGCCTCGATGGTGGAGAGATTCAGTGGCATTCTCTATCACCCCATCCCGTGGATTGTGAAGTCCTGCTGAAGGCTGCTCAATGGTTGGAAAAGAGGCCAAGGCTTAGGTCTGGACTCCTTCAAGTGGATGACCTAAAATCTGACCTTTTCCGTTAGATCTCTTTTCTGATGATAACTACCAAGGACCTGAAGATCCCTCCCTGCACCTGCTACTCCTGTGCCACTTCAAATTTGGGCCATAACATTGTCCTGGAATCCTTGACGTTCTGGTGAGTTTACTCTGCATACCGAATCTCATGATGGCGTGATGCAGGAGGATCTTTGTGAACACTTGTGTGGTCCTAGGGACAGGGCAGCCCTCTACATTTATAAAATGACCATTTCGATTTATTTTGAAGAAACTATCAGAAGTTATCCACAGTCTATTCTAATTCATTAAAATGCTTACTGTATTCTACTTAGAAGCTCTCTCTGAGCTGAGGGATCCCTCTTTTAGGATGGTCTGTGCTAACTGGAAAGTCTGCAGCCACTCCAGGTATGCCACTTGGGGTGGAGTATGGCTAGCTCCTTAAACTGTGTTTATAAATTATGTTTATTGTGTTGTGATTAGTAGTAGCAGCTCACGATATCAATGAGGCCATTAACTATGTAGATGATAACTAACAGCAATATCAAGGCCATCATGTGGCACTGTGGAAGTGGCACACTCATCCTCAGGCCACGTGGAGCGGAGCCAGCCCTGGGTTAGGGAACACAGCACCCAGCACAGAGGATGCATGGACTTGCTTATTAATTGGCAACCGGAAGCCTGAGATTTGTTTTCTTAAGAAGTTGGGGAGCACTGCACCGTGCTCCTATTTGACAGCAGAATGGAGTTTGGGAAATCTGACCAGTGCGTTTAGTGAGAGTAGGGAAGACTTGCTTACCTTGTTTAGAATGATAATCTGTCACCATTTCCTGATACAGCTGCCTCTGTCTTTTCCCACTTAGTGTCTATGAGTTGAGAAACATGGACTCCCAAACCTACTCAAGAACAATCACGGTAGACAATTTAAGGACAGCATCTTGGACAATGTTTTCCTGGCCCCCTGCCCTGGGACTGGATGAAAGAGCACAGGCAATGGTCAGTCCCAGCTGATGGGATCCATGGTGACCTCATGGGCCAGCTGATCAGGCTGAAAACAGAGATCTTCACCCAGATGGGCAAGTGTGAGCCATTGGACAGGTCTGCATAGATCATTCCTTTGGGGTAAATTAAACCATGTAATTAATTATAGGAAAAGAGAAAAGGGATATCCTGAGTACCAAGAGAAATAGCAGTGAAAAAATACATTTCTTCTTAGAAAACAAGTAAATTTTAGGAAACACTTGGTATCTTTTCAGTCCAAATGCACAATACTAGGATGACATTTATACCACGGTCAGTAAACATCCGAACTGACACCAAAAACTTGAATGATTAGCATGGAGAATAAATTCCAGAAACCTTTCAAGACAGGAAATCGTGGGGAGAGAAAAATACTACATAGGACAGGCTCAGATGTGACAGGATGTCCAGGAACAGCATCCTGAGGAAATAAAACACAGCAAAGGGAGTAGAAGAGGAGGACCGTGAAGGACACAGGCAGGAAGACACCTGGGACCCAGAGGCCCCTGCAAGGTGCTCTGCTCCCACAGACGAGGTGAGGACTGGGAGAGACTGGAAGAAAGCATCAGAATGGAAGGCACAGGCCACAGTGAGCAAAAGATGAAAAGACAAATAAATTGAAGAAACACTTTAAAAATTTCTGATAACCTCAGAGATAAGAGAAGCTGTTCTATGCACGGAACAGGGTGTTGTGAAAGCAGGGTATCTGAGGTCATAAGAACCCTAATGAAATTTTAAAATATAATCACAGTAACCAAGAACACAAGGTCGGACTGAAATATAACACCAGTAAAATCTCCACAGAGCACAGCAAACACACACCCAGAGGACACCAGGAGAGAGAAGATGGGACATCAGAGGACCGCGCCGGGACCTCCTTGTCCCAGGAAGCCTCCAGAATGAAGTTCCAGTGGAAAACTGAAAGATTTGGAAAAAAATGAACACGAAAACGCAAGAGAAAGTCTCTGGATTTGAGGTCCTGGATTTTCATAGTGGGCAAAAACCGTCTTACACCAAATTCAGAGAAACAGGGGCAAAGTAAAGATCTTACACAATCACCGAGGGGAGAAGGGCGATTCACAGAGAGAACCGGCACTGAGAGCAGCGTGGGACATGTCCATGTCACCTGGGCTGCTAATGATAGTGGACAAATACGTTCCAAGACTTCTGGGGAAAATTACCTCGACAGATTCTTTGCTCATTAAACATTTTAAATGATGCAATATTGCAAAATATATCGCAATGGACTCAAAAACCATTAATCATTTAAATAAAGTAATAATGCTTTAAAATGCCAACTTAAGATGTTAAATGTGAACTAAAAAATTAAGTGAAATAATGCTGAAGTCAAAAGGTTTTATCAGTGAGGGCTTCTAAGCCCTCAAGAAATGAAAAACTTTACATGTACGTATTTTCATAGTTTAGATAAACAGGATATGTACTTTGTTTTCTAAACCTAGCAAATCATTCACATCAGTTGAACATTAAAAAATTAAAAACAAAATTGACATAATTAAATAGTGATCTCACTAGAAATATAGACTAACAAGTTCTACATTAAGCTTTAAGAATAAAATTAAGCAATATCTTTTGTTAAGAATCATTCTTAACCAAGCAGAGTTTATTCAAAGAATATAGGAAACTTTAACAGAAGTTAAAAATGCCAAATACTCAGGCTGGTACTGTAGCTAGAGCTCTGGTCATGGACTAGAGTCAGTGGCACACACTGCGAAATCTTTAGGATTATGTGCAAAAGGACACCATATTCATGAGAAGATTCATGGGAAGATTCCTGGGAAGGTGGAGGTAACCCATTTGGACCTAGACTCAGAGACTATAAAGGATGTGAACTGGGTGGCATTCAGAACCAGATTGAAATTTCTATTTCACTTGGGTCAGCAACCTGCACTCAACTAAACACTCTCTATTTTAAACCCAGCACTCATACTGCCCCAATGAAGATTTAACTGGATAAATTTTCACTGCATTCTACAGAGCATTTCATTCAGTGGCGTTATGGCAAACCGCTCCTAGGTACCTGGGCTTCCTTGTGCCCCATTGTGTTAGTCATTGCTGTGACTAAAAAAACCCAAAGAAGACAACTTAGGAAAAGTTTATTTGGGGCTCACAGTTTCAGAGGTCTCAGTCCATAATTGGTCCACTCCATTGCCCTGGGCCCTGGTGGAAAGGTGTGATGGAGGAAAGTTGTTGCGTTGTGGCTGCTGGGGGTGGAGGAAGGGGGCAGGGTCTGGAGAAGATGAAACCCCCAGTGACCCACCTCCCGGCACCTGCCTGCACTTAACACGCAGGGCGTTTAAATGAGGAGTGGCTCTTTGGTTCCAGCCTTCACAATCGGATCATTCCACCTCCAAAATTCCTGCATAAACACAGGGTTCAGGGGACACCCCATATCCACACTACAATACCCACCTTTGTCTGTGTGCTCTGGCTTAGGCTGAAACTCCACCTGCAAGGCTCAGAGCTAGGGGAAAAACAAATTTTGCTACAATTTTTCACTCAACAATACATAGGAAAAATTTTATGTGACAATAATAGCAGCTTAAATTAGTGAAAAAGGAAGAATGTTAAATAATTGTGAGTGTAAGTGCATATGTGTACTTAGAATCACATGCTGTGGCCCATTTTTATCAATCTACCCAGGGGGAAATTAGAAAATTCATGATTAAAAACAAGCCTAATTTCTTTGCACCTTATTTGGGCCATACTAGACTGCTGTCTACCCGATCTGTCTTCTGAGCATTTCTGAAAGAATAAGCAGATAGAATTGCTAACCAAAAGGGTTCAAGGAGGGTGCTTTAGTCAGCTCATTCACTGCGGTGACCAAAAAGACCTAACAAGAACAATTTTAAGGAAGAAGAGTTTATCTTGAGGGCTCACGGCTTCAGAGGTCTCAGTCCATAGATGGCCAGCTCCATTTCTTGATATTGAGGTGAGGAAGAGCATCATGGAGGAAGAGTGTGGCTGAGGAAAGCTGGGAACATGAACCAGGGAGCAGAGAGAAACAGCTCCACTCAACAGGATCCAAAGGCACACCCCAGGGACCCTCCTCTGGCAGCCACACTCTACCTGCACACAGCGACCTGTCAATCCCCATCAGAGGATTAATCCATGATCAGGTTAAGGTTTCATGATCCCATCATTTCACCTCTACATGTTCCTGCATCGTCTCACACATGAGCTTCTGGGGGACACCTCACATCTAAACCATGACAGGGGACATACGACAATCTATGCTTTTGTCCTCAGAGAAGAGGAAGTCTACTTTTGGGAAAAAGAGATTTCGATGTTCCTTGCTTTGTGCTACAAGTCATCCGTCTTGTGTTCTTGAGAGGATGTGAAATCCCTGCCTGGCATTGCCAGACCCCCATCCAACCAGGGATCATTGCAACCCCCTTCCGTAACAAGATTAAAGGTTCAGCAATAAAGAATCGGTTAAACACATTACCAGATATGCTAATATTGCAAGCATTGAAAATCTTATTTAGAAAAGAAAACTATGTTTTAAGCAATGTTTATTTCATTAATTTCCAATCATGATGGCACAGTTCCCGACGGGGGACATGTTACAGGCTGGGGTGGGGGAAGGTCATGCTTGTGGAGTATGAAAAAAATCTGCAATGTTTGGTGCTTATATTTGTAAATTAAAATAAATTCCCATTGTTTTTTCTAGTGTAAAGTAAAAGTGGTAAAGCTCTTGAAGCTGCATGAACAATAGATCTAACGTCAGATTTCACTGAGACGGATCGTCACCAAGGAGTACACAATCTTAACGCTTCTCAGAAAGGGAATTCAACAGTGAAAGACTGGGTAGCTCTAGTTAAATGAACTACAAAACACTTCTGAATATAAAGTCACAGAAAATGAAGACTGAAATAATATTAAAACTAAATATGTGGTGTAACTGTACAGTACTTATTAATGTATGTCCATATGCACAATAACTAGAGAAAAAAGTGAAGGGAAACTCCAAAGTATCAGACTTCTTATCTCATGACCTTGGACCTAGGAGTTGCTTCCCTTTAATGCAGTTTGCATAGTTTTCTAAAATAACATATGACACTTGCAATAAAACACTAATTAAATCCTACCATTCCGATCGGCTCGTGAGGGCCCACACCTGCAGTCAGGGGAGAGGGGCTGAGTTGGGGCAAGTGCACCTGCGCAACTTGCTCAAGCCCGGGAAGGGCTGCACCTGCCCAGGTAGGACCCACCTGCCTCGCCCCCTCCTGCCTCCTCTGTCGCTGACTCTGCACTCACCCTTGGCTTGCCGCTAGATCTCCCGCTCACCCCATCCATGCCTCTCTTGGAATGTGGATGCATTCTTAGTGGTCTTCTTAGTTCTCCACACAAGCCAAGTCTCTTTGACCTTCATCATCAAGAAAAGACTTGTAGAGAGTTCCAGAAGGAAGGCTTTATGAGCTTCCAGAGCCTGGCCTCCTGAGAGCCCAGCACACAACAGGAGCTCCAGCCCTCCTTCCTGGGCAAAGGTGTGTCTAGGGAAGGCTCTCTTTCAGGCTACTTCCCAGGCTGGAGTGGTTCTGTGTTTCTTTCGGCTTCCTTGATGCCAATGAGAACAATGAGACTTCCACACCTTGCACTGCCTCTGAGTTCCGCTTCTAGCCACCTGCTCAGAGTCCTCCCTGCCCCCATGTGCCCCTCTCTTGTCCAAAGGGGAGTGTGTGACTGCCAGCTCAGGCCCCCGGGAAGGTTCTGGACGGCAGCTCCTCAGGGGAGAACCAAGTTCTGCCATGAAGTGGTTCAGAGCCAGGTGGCCCAGCCACGCTGAGGGAGGATCTCCAGGGGGGCCCCTCTGCCCTCCCGTGCGGTCCCTCTCACTCCCCTCCTTCCGTGCCCAGCCCCTGGTCCTCTTCTCTATCTGTTCTCATTCCCTGGTGACCACAGCCTGCCTTGGCTTCAACCCAGCCTGGGTCCCCCGATTCCCGACGTCCGTCCTGCCCAGACCCCCTGCTGTGCTCCAGACCCACAGGGGATCCAGCCACATCTGCATGCCACCTCTGGAAGGCGTGGGATGCAGCGTCCACAGTGGTCCACCTTCTTCCCTGCTGACCCAACACAGACTCCCCCATTCCAAGCTCCCAGGCAGATGCCTCGGGACACTCCTGACCTCTGCTAGGATCCCGCTGCCAAGCTTTCAGCAAAGTCTGTCCTGTGTCCTCATGTGGGACCCCAAGGAGGCGGAGGGAAGCATGGCTGCCCCTCCACCTCCTTCCCTTCAGTCCCCTTGACACAGAAGCCAGACCTTCTTGAAATTTAGGTCACGCCCTCATGATGGTCCACCGTCCTCCATGGCCTGACCCTGTACCTTTCCTCCCTGTCCCTCTTTGTCCACTCTTCCGCTTCCTTCCTCTGTAACCATGTGGCCACTGGCTCTCAGGGCTTTGTGCTGCTGTGTCCTCTGACTGGAAGACCCTCCCTCCAGCTTCCTCCAGTCTGGTCACCCCCACTCCTGTGATGTGCTCCTTCCTCCTTAGACTCAAGGTCCCCCTCCTGTACCACAGTTTTTCCCAGAGCATCTCCTCCTGCAGACACAACCGGGCTGTGTTCCTTGTGCTGTAGGATGCGGTGTTCTCTACCGACTGCTTACGGGCTCCCCGGCTCCACCAAGACAGGCTTTCCTCACTTGGTTTGGTTCGGCTTTCTCCCTGACAAATCCCAAAGCCCTAGAACCAAGAGTGCCTGCCCAGTTGTGGGTACCTCATATCTGCTCAGTGAATGAATGAATCCTCTGTGGCTAAGCTCTCTATTTTAAGCAACTACATCTTAATCACTTTAAGTATGCAATTTACAGAAAGGAGCAATCTTAAGACCTGAAGACAGCCTGCCCCATGTGCATGAACCTGAGATTTAGAGACAGTGCTCCTTGTGGAAATAGGATGTTTTAAGGCTCAGAGGAAGAGCCACCCTGGAGGACATCATAAAGGTTTGGCCACCAAGTCTACGAGAGGGACAAGTGACGACTGTTGCCTGGGACCGTGTGCATTAGACAGTGTACACTGAACCACGGCTTGAGAAAAGTGAATGGAGGTCACAGCCATGGACGGCCCTCGGACACTGCTCTGCACATGGAGTGGCGGGACGGGCTGTGCTCTGTGCTTTACCGTGGATCACATTACAGGTCTCATAAAGCCGGGTATATCTTCCTTCCTTCCTCTTACCTCCATCGCCTATCTTCATTATAAAACCACTATTGTTGTGTATCAATTCAGCCTTTGAGATGTGAGAGCAGGAGGGAGTAGACGTACTTACCAACAGCATGGTCTGTATTCCAGAGCCCTGCTGGAGGGACCAGGCCACACAACAAACATTCTTATCCTTATAGTAGAACCCTGATAATGGGGACCAAGCCACTGTGCCAACATCGTGGTCGCTGTTTGGACCCTCATCAGGTGGGCTGACACTGAACTTGTAGTTAAACTTTTTACTTTTGTTCCTGTTATTTATCAGAAGACACTAAAACCATCACCTGAGAACATGCTGCTCCTGAACAGGCATGACCAGCTGCATGCAGAGCAGGGTGATGTGTGCGAGCCTGAGGTCGGGCAGGACCTCAGCCAGGTTGCTGGAAGGGGCCTCCTGTGAGCACTGTTTCCATTCTGGCTGCAGTTTGCTGCGGTCCCTCCTGATGGCCCGTCTGCCTGCTGTTTCTGCAAGCAGCTTTGTGGCTTCCATGCCTCCTGAGGCCCACTGCAGGGAGGCAGAGGCCTCATCTTCTTCCACAGGCAAACAAATATTAGCAGCCCTGCCGTGGTTTGAGCGTGCTCAGAAGGTCACAGTTGGAGTGACTACAGCTCTCCGACCAGCACATCCCAGGTGGATCTGTGGCTGACGCTGTATGGTTGAAACATCTCACATGATTCTGGTGTTTGCCAGCTAGCAGCGTCATTCCAGATGGCAAAGCAGAAATGGCATGAGAAACGTCCTCCCAGAACTCACTCTGTGAAAGGGTTCTGTTAACCCCGTCACTGACGCTCCAAGATGCCCCAACATGCCAGTTCTAGTGAACATAAATGACGTCCCGCGCCCGCATTTTCAAGGAAGTCCAGATGTTAAAGTATGTTACTCAGCAAATGGCTGGTGGCTATTAATGTCATTATGGGTCGCTTGCAAAAGTAAAAATTCTCACCTTTGGAAACAGCTGGGCACTTCTTCCCTAGGATCTGCATCTTAATAGTAGGTGGATCTCCAGAGCAATAGAAGTGCGAAGGTCTCAGTTGTTAACAGGAAAATGGAACTGCTTAAATTTGATTACCTTGTTTAATGAAGTGTCACATTTATTTACAAGATGACATGATGAATCATGTTCTGGCTACCATAAATCACCTTATAAAAATGGATCAATGGTTCAGTTATGTGATACATGTGCAAATTCAAGTTGAAGAGATTTGAACTTATTCTAATATTTCCCATTCTTAAAAAAAAAAAAAAGCTATTTGAGATTGCCCCAGGAATTAAACTTGATGACTGCTTCCTGAATTTTCCACATTCTTCGGTATGTGAGACTCTAATACAAGCTGGGCCTCAGTCTGCATCTTGCAGTGCCTGGAAGTCTCCTTCCACCCTCTCATCCTGCAACTGCAAGCATAGCTCCTGTGCTGCACATGCAAACAGGCTCCCCGTCCGCTTCGAGAAGGTGCAAAACCACCCTGGTGCTGACAGTAAGACAGAATTGCCAGGGGCACCTGCTATCTTGTCTCAGCTTTGTATTTGATTAAACTTTTTTTTTTTATCTTCTTGGAAGAAAATAATGTGGAACCCCTAAGATCACAGGGTGAATGGCCACCTCCATGTGGAGTGAATCCAAGTCACATTTGCCCCATTCACCAGCAGGAGTGAGCATCTGATGTGGAGGAAGAGCCATTGTGGACAGAGAGGACAAGACTGAGTCGGAGATGCTGCCTGCTATCCCCCTGTGATGGCCTGCTGTTTCTTCCATGTCCAGCCCTCTCATGGCCACAGCCGGGGTACAGTGGGAAGGGACCTCATGTGTGACCCTGGCTGGGGTCTGAGTGTGCACTAACCAGCTGTGTCACATTCACTAAACCTCGTGGGTCTTGCGGGTAGATTGGGGTGGGGGAAGGGGCACTGTTCTCACCGGCCCAAGCTAACGGGCTGTTGTGCAGCGCAGAGCGACTGTGTGGACTCACGCTTCTGCAGACAGACCTCTTCTGAAATCAGGAAAGACATCTTACATAAAGATGAGGGAGGAAAAGTGGCCAAAACATGTCCCTTAGTCATCACTCTTTGCCTCCCTCCACAGCATGGCTAATGGCCAATGTTGGTGCTTTGCAGTCTCTTCTCCCCAGCAGGCTAGACTTGGATTCCCAGGTATAGTCAGGGGACAGAGGTGTGGGTCACAGATCTCGGATTCACAGTCTCACTGTGCTGTTTACTAATTGTGTGGCCTGGACAAAGATGAGCGTTGCCATCTATAAATGGGGAATACCCACACCTGATGCTCCAAGACCACCCTGAAGGTTAGCAGACGAGGAACCATCGTGGCTGATACCCCAGTCACCGGACAGCCCGGCCCTCTCTTCTTCCCACTTGGCATCTCTTTGCCAGAGCCCCAGCTGAACACACCGCCACACACTAGTAAATCACTCACACCCATTCTTATATAAAATGTTCACGTTATCCTGAAAACTATTCCTTACGAATCCTGACTGTAGAGCTTTGAGTTTATTTAGAGCTTGGCCCATGGAGGGAAAAAAGGGCTGTGTTTTGGTTAGCTTTCTAATCACAGTGACCAAAAGACCTGAGGAGAACATGTAGAGGAGGACAAGTTTACTTGTCTCTCCGTTTCAGAGGTCTCAGTCCACAGATGGCCAGCTCCGCAGCTCTGGGTTAGAGGTGAGGCCGAACATCAAGGGTACAAGGCAGAGGAAAGTAGCTCAGGACACGGCACCAGGAAAGAGAGACAGCTCTGTTCACAGGGAACAAAACATGTACGCCTAAGCGACACACCAACGAGGCGCCTCCTCCAGCAGACCCCACCTGTCCACAGGCTACCACCCAGTTAATCCCTGTCAGGGGATTAATGCACTGGTCAGGTTATGGCCCTGTGACCCATTCATTTCAACTCTGAACTTTCTTGCATTGTTGCCCACCTGAGCTTTTGGGGTACACATCATACCTAAACCACAACAGGCAGCACTTAAATCTAAGTCTCCAAGAAAGTAGTTTCCAGAGGTCTTTATTTCATCACAAACAGCAAATATGGACTTTTTTTTTTCTTTTTTAAAAAGAATTTTCTCACCAGGGAAACAAGAAACCTAAAACTTAGGGCCCTGGGTCCAGATTGGTGTGCGTGTGTGTGTGCGCGCAGGGGGTATCCAGATTGGCTGGGGCGGGAGGATGGTGGGGAGTGGGGGGTGGGGGTGGGGGTTAAGGTATCTTGGCTTTTCAAATAGGACCCAAACTTACATTTCAAGTAGCAAGTTGAGTAGGAACTCGGTGGAAGGAGCCACTGGGAAGAATCAGTGCCTACCAGTTTTCTGAAGGTTGAAAAATCTGAATGCTGTGGACATATTAATAATAACAATACTAAGAGGAGCTCATTTCAATCTCAGACTCTGGAATCCCGGAGCAAGTGCAGGGCGGAGGGTCAGGTCCACCCTGACATGCCCCGGGAGCGCAGCGCCCACCACGCTCCTGGGAGGCGGACTCCCAAGCCAGAGCACGGCATGCCCGTTGCACCACCCAGCCCCATGGTGCTTGTACAGGTAGGACAACTTCTTTCTGTAACAACCAGAGCCTTGGAGGCTTTTCTGGAGCTTTTGATAACTGTAACTCAACCACGCGCTGAGGTCTAGGAGCCTGTGCCGGCGCCTAGGAGAGCCGAGTGGACTGGGGCTGCTAGGAATCACCCAGACCCCAGCCTGGCGCCCCGCGGACCCTGCGCAGCAGCTCCCCTCTGCAGCCCTCGTCTGCTCTGTCGCTTGCCGGGCAGGTTGTGAGCACCAGTGGCAGCGCTGACCCGAGGGCCTCCCGCACGTGCAGCTCCCAGGGTGGCTGGAGCCCAGGTGGAGGCGGGGGCAGAGGGGACCTGCGCACCACCTCCTCTGCAGCAGCGCCGCTTGAGTGACAGGTGTACTGATGCCACATCGGCTGCCAATATGTTGTGAGACCTCGGTAACAATCGCTCCTCTCCAGGGAGCAGTCCGCTTCCTTCTTCACTACCAGACGTGAAAGAAATCATTCCAGGTGCCAGAAGAGGATCTGATAAAAGAAAACATCTCAGCTTCACCGCGTTGGAGTTTGCCTTGGAGCAATACCTTTGATATATTTTTTTCAAGTCTCTTTCTTTATGTTTACAATTAGTCCATGATTATCTACAATCTTTTGGCCTATAGGGTACCAGTAGAAAAGAATCAGTTTCTTTCTTTTAAAAACATTTTTAAAAAATTTACCTGAATGTCCTGTATAAGGGCACTGCGTAGCACTCCACGTTTCTGAAGGACTTCCCACCACAACCACTGTTACCTCACTGGATCCTCACCACACACATGTGCAGTGAATATTATAAGATCATCTTCCAGGATGGATAGTACCAAGCTTTAACAACTGGACAAGGGACATTGAAGTCAGAATTACTCCCAGAAAATTTCTTGCAACCCTTCCGGAGAAATTCTCATAACACCTGACCTGCCAGTTGAGACCCTGAAAGAAATGGTTTCTTACTTTCTGAGGAGGCATTGTCCACAGTCACTTAGGAAGTTGTGAGGGCACAGAACTCAGGAAGTCCCTTTTCTGTTTTCTTTTACATCTGGGGAAACTGGGGTGGATTCCCAAATTCGCTCTGCGCTAACATGCGAATTTCTGAGTTTGATTAATCACTCCCTGTAAAATTGGCATGTAACCAGTTTAAAGTTGTGATTCCTTACTTTACTGTTACTGAATCAAAGGTGAACTGAGCAAAAGAAGTTTTTGGTGAGTGTAGACGAACCCTACTCTGCCTCCTTCCTCTGGTTCCCCCCCCTGGGTTCCTTATAAACTAGGGCCTTGGCTCTGTCAGACATCCAAAGCTAGGTGCACATCTGGGTGCTCCTTGCAGAATATGCAGTGACCCATTTAATTAAGTGTCCCCAAAGGAATTTACTTCCTTGTCAGCTTGGTGGCTCCTGAGAGGATGTTTTCCTTATTCTCTCCCCCACCCCACCCCACGGCTGAGCTTGCTCTCCCCTATGGCCCTGGTCTGTGTAGACAAAGCAGCTGAGCTCAGTCAGCAGGAAGGCTGCCACCTGGGGAGGAGTTAGGAGGGGTGGCTCTGCCTGGAGCCTCCCCAGGGCCAAGCCCACCGTGGCCAAGGAAGTCCCCACAAGGAGAGGGTGGGATCTGCTGTGGCACAAGTTCTACCCACACGTTTGCCTCTGCTTCTCCCAAGATGGATTCCGATTTCATCCCTCTGTTGGGCACGTGCAGCGGTTCTGCGGAGCAGGCAGGGATGGTGTGGATGCCCATGGGGACAGTGAAGGGGCCTTGCTGGCTTTCCCTGGATTATCCCTTGTTCCATTTTCAGCCAACATTCTTATAACCCTATCATTATTGGAGTGAAAAGACTTAAAAAATTAAACATAAAACAATAATGCTTAAAAATATGTTCCATCTAAGGGAGCTAGTGGAGGACGGTGACCCAGAGCAGACACCTCCTGTGTGACCTGGGAAAGAGACATCTCCGTTCCTCAGTTTCTGTTTGGAATCTGGGCACAACAGTGGCACCCCCTCAGAGGAGCTTCAGGTAGCTTGAATCCCTGCCCACACTGTGTCGCTGCCATGGGCCTGGGATGCAGGGACTTGTCTCCAGAAAGTTGTTCCTATGACTTTGGGTGGTGACCTTCCTGCTATCACTGAGACCAGAAAAACCTGGACCAGTGTGGACACTAGTGGAGCAGGCCAGGCAGGGTCCAGGTGACCTCACCTCGAGCCACTGCAGGGGTCCAGGCTGGAGTTCCTATCCCCGGGGTGAGTAACTCTCACATTTTGATTCAAAAGAATTATTATATAAAGGAAACACGTTATGTAGGGGAGAAATAGCTCTAATTCTAAGTGGTACACTTTTATATTTTTAGATTTTTGCCGCTTTACGTCATTCTCCCATCAGGTTGATTATTATGGCAAAATTCCAGTTTTGCATACCCTATTGCTTTTATTTAATTAAAAGAAAAAGAAACCATAAAGTGCAAATGATCCTTCCTTCCTTTCTTTTTTTTTCTACCCCCTGCTTACGCCTGCTGGAAACTTCCTTTCGCCAAGACCCACTTGGGAAATTTCCATTCCAGGAACTTTTTATGAAGTTGTAAAAGACAAATTAGGTGATTTTAATAAGTTAACATTGTGTTTGCTCCTTTGAAGATCACAATACAGACCTTAAGTAATGAATGCTATTTGACTTGTGGGTATTGCAAAGCTTCAGTGGTAAAGATTTTGTAAAATACTTAACAGATCCTTAATCAAGGGGCCATTCAAGAACAGGCAATATGGTAAGGAACACTTAGCTGATAACAGACATGCACATCTAAATGAGACTCCAAGTCAGTTTGTGAGGGACACCAGACTCCATAATGTGAATGGAAATAGAATACATCATTATGAAGTGGTGTAGCATTACTGGTGTAGTTCGCAAAATTAGACTTATTAGTACAGAGAATTTCAGTGAGTCAGGACATATTGAGCTGGTTTTCAAAGTTGAATCTGCAGTACCCTTGCTCATCTTTGTGAATGTGACTGCCCTGACCATTGCTAATGACTAGTAAGTTGCTTCTTTGTGAGGACAGGAAGATGTTGGTCAGGGTCTTGGCTAATTCTCTTTTTCTTTGCTTGGCTGCACTCCTGGTGGACACCCTCCACACACAGATTCTTTCAGGGACGGGGCCTCACCTGCATCAAGGAGAGATGGTTTCAGAAGAGCACAATTTTGTCTAGGCTGAGTTTAAGAAGCCACGCCTCTCCTGCATTGGGACTGATGACACACTGACCTGAGGCCAGTCTCCCCAGCATGCCTTCCATGGTCAATGCCCAGGGGTGGACTGATGGCCCTGGACCCACAGAGACATGGTGCTAATCCCTCTTCTGCTGTCTCCAGCAAGAGCATAGACATGAGTTTGCCTGTTAATGACAGTGTCACAACTACTGTTCCCAGCACCAGGCACCAGGATGAGATGGAGAGACCTATGGGAGTCCAACCTGGGGTTTCCCTGGCAACCCAGGGGAGTGGGAGCAGAAAAACGTCAGAGCCCGAGTGACTCCCTGTGATAACCTCCTGGTTGTGTATACCCATGCAGTGGGAATGTTGGAGGGTCAGCAGGAACAGCCTGCTGTGGGCCGGGGACCCTGGAGCCTCCCACCCAGGTGGTCGTGGGCGGCCGTGGGCGGCCGTGGGTGACTGAGGTGGCTGTACCTGGGCTCCAGTGCCTACATTGCCCTAACATGCTTCCATCTAACTTCGGCAAGAACCTACAGGCCAATCAGCCCTTCCCACTTTGTTGTTCCAAGGGCCCATCTTATATCAGAAGGGCACTGGATGCTGCATGGATGAGCCTCCCTGCTTCTGACCCTGGGCTGTCCGTGTAGGATGCTCCTCTCCTTCATTCCCACTCTCCTCCTGCAGTGGAAGGGATGCTCTCTCCCAGGGGAGCCGCTCCCACATAGCCTCACTCCTATGTGGATTTAGGGAGCAGGTAAGGCAACAGCAGGAGAGCCACAGAAAGCACCTCGGGATCCCCCAGGTGGGGCTGTGAACAGGTGTGGGGCTCTCTCCTGTCCTCGCAGCCCTGGGGACCTCAGCTGTACTGGTCCTTTCCTCCTCCCTGTCCTCACGGGCTCTGTTCTGCTCCCCCGTCTCCCCTTCACCCCTGCTCTTCCTGGCCACAGGCTGCCGTCCAGTCTCCTGTTACCATCCCCCCCTCACGGAGCAGCCGTGCCTTTAAAGATGGGCTGATTTATGCGAAGGAATAAACACAATCCGAAGGACAATGACAGACACATTGGCGGTGGAGGAAGCAGGAGGAGAGGAGCCAAGCTGGGCAGGTCTTTGTGTGGCTGGCGACGGCTCCCTCGACCAGCAGCCACAGGAACACTGGGGGCTCCTGTCTTTTCTCTCCCCCGCCTATATTTTTTCTTTATTTTTTCCTTTTCAAAACAGAAATAGGAAGAACACAACCCTCAGCACAGGGCCTGGCTGTGTGTGTGCTGTGTTGGGCGCAGAGACGCGCATTGTGTGGGCGAGCGCCGGCCGCCATCGACAGGCTTTATTATTCTGAGCGGCACTCAATCAAATGTGGCCCTGCGAGCAGAGAGGGATGCCGCGAATCGTCCTGGGGGCTTTTCTTCTGTGTGTGAGTGGTATCCATCTGTCAGCTGTCAACGCCAGTGAGAGATACACGGGCTGTCACTCGGCGTCAGCCGCGTCTGAGAAGCCTTTTCAGCTGCTGCTCGGCACTCTGTCCTTACTGAAGGCCAACAGAGTCGCAGAGCCCACTGCGCCTGGCCAGCGCGGGAGGGAGCAGAGACCTCAGGGTTGCCGAGGATAATAGTGTCGACCGTCGAAGACATAAGTACAAGCCACGTTTGTTCCCTAAAACAGAAAAAAAAAGGCATTTAAAAAGAGTCCTTTCAGAAGGTAATGTTACTACAGTTTGCTTCCAGAGAATCCTGCACGAGTTCTAGGGACTGTGAAAACCATAACAGCAAAGAAAATTTATGTGCCCGTAAATGAATATATTCAAGATAGAGATGGTGATACATATTTTTTAAATCAGCAGAATATAAAGAGGGCATATGTTTTATGTTCTCCCCTATATAAATTACATTACTACAAAGACTCTGCATATGCATAATCGTTTGTATAATGGAATATATATTTAATATGTGTTTGTAACACAAAAATGAACATCGTGAACACAGACATGCCTGTGCTCTAATAAAGCCGACATGGAACCCAGGCTAATTCTGATATGGAGACACCCCATTCATCACTGCCCCGACTTCCACGGACATTCCACTGCGCTTATTTATAGGGTGACTCTCACTTAATTGAATTATTTTAAACTAACTTGGTTCTGGTTTTGTGGTCCTTCTGCAGAAAGTTCTCCTTGTGACACTACATCAGCAAAACTGGTGGGCCCTCAAAGCACTCGTGGGTGTAGACAGGGAGGAGGGGGGACGTGGGTGCTCCTTCTTCTACCTTCTCTCTGCTCACAGCGCTGGGACACTTGTCTTCAGTGTCTTGACACAACCTTATTTAAATAAAAAGTTGGATACTTTAGGCATACATATACGATAGATTCTTTTTTTTTAACACGCACACACACACACACAAAAAAAAAAAAACTAGGGCTTTTTTTTTGGAAAATGAAGAATTAGCCAATATTGGAGTCACTGAAGTAGAAAGAAAAGCTCAGGGGCCAGGGAAGGACTTTTCAAGCTCCTGCTGATGGTGGTCACCTGGACTGTGCAGAGAGGTAGAAGCTAAACCTGTGGCAAGGAGACCGAGCGCATGGGCCGTGCTGACTCTGGGGAGAGACCCTCTAATGCAGAGTGGCTATGCCTGCTGTACAAAATGCACTCCTCAGTAACGGCCGGGATGGGGCTTGATCCAGGAGAAAGAAGATAAATTAACCATCCGTGCTCATCACTGTCCTATACTTGAGCAGGGGACCTGCCGGGTAAGTACCAACCCAGTTCCTTGATTCCAAGAGACTGGCAGGAAGACGGCAGGCACATGGGAAAGCTGAGGAAAAGTAGGAAGAGCCACATTCCATCAGGTTAGGGAATCGGTGATGTCCTGCCTAGGGTTCTAGCTGGGTGGCTGGAACACTATACTCGTTGCAAACACTCAGGAGGAGAACATCCCCTCAGACCAGAGTCACAAGTGAACGTGTGTCTGGAATGACCAGGGGCTCATGAGGATGAACGAAGAGAGGAAAGCGTTTCAGCGCGTATCTACTTGCTATTGCTGCTGCAGGAGATCACCATGAGCAAACCCCCACAAACCCACTATCTTACAGTTCTGACAGTCAAGCCCTCCCCAGGGGCGGCTTGTGGCTCCTCCATCTTCCCGACCACCAGCTTGGCATCTGCAGACATCTCTGTCTCCCCCTCTGTTCTCAGCTCCTTCTCCCTGGACTCCCTTAGTCTGGTCCCCTTCTGACTTGGGCCCTCCCTCTCCTTTTCCTAAGCACCTTGTGATTAGATGGTGCCAACTCAGAAAACCAGGAAAATCTCCCCATCTCCAAGCCCTTAGCACACACCTGAAGTCCCCTTTGACAGGTCACATGGGGTGGGCAGGGAGGCCAGCCAGCCAGCTGCAGTCAGAGAAGGCTTTGGGACTAAGGTGGAGAGAACAAATCATGTGACATCACTGGAGGAAGCTGACGGGACCTAGTTTGTCTGCATCTAAGGGGTCTGAAGAAAAGTGAGATTAGACTAGTACTGAAAGCAGCCTGCGTTCAAATTAGAGGCATGTTGAACTTCAGGCACAGAATCTGAGGGCTACTGGATGCTGTTGGACAGTTCAGGAAAGGGAAAGCTCTCATCAGGGACCCAACCGGGGTGAAGAGAGCAGTCACAGCGCTAGAGACCTGGGGAGCTGCGGTCTCTCGTTGTGAGAGGTCGATGGACTTCCATTGGGAAAACTGACCCACAGATAGGGCTTAACTCTGGAGCCCAAGCTATGTCTAATGATCCTTCTTCTTCACCTCAGCTTCCTTTGAATGAATAGTAAGATGATTTCAAAACAGTAAGATCGCACGGTACTTGTGGTGCCCCTGAAGAGGGCAGAACCAGGGTCCTCCAGAGGCCAACATGGCTGTGCACCCTTCAACTGGTTCAAGACCGGTCTCCCTCACATTGGCGAGAACATGGAGCAGGCCAGGGGCATCCCTGGTACCAGTGAAATGAACCAAGATCCCCCCACGCCCTGTGGACTCTGGGTGCGTTGATTGTTACTTCGGTTTTTAAAACCCCAGTGAGTCAAGAAGAAAACCCAGCCAGATGCACAGGTGAGGGACGCTGAGTGTGGCCGTGTGCTGCCTGGGTTGTAAGGGCTCCTGAATGGAGCTGTCAACCAAAACGGCGTGGGGTTGGCAGCCCAAGCTACCCAGGACCAGGAAACCTGTGATCTGCAGGAGTAAGTCTCTCTGAGCCAGCCCCCGAGGATGGAATGGACCACTCCGTGGCCACAGCTCAACAAGGGAAAACAGACAGGATCACAACAGATGGCCTTGTAAAAATCCTTCTTTCCTGGGGGGGGAAGAGGGAAATGGGCTTCCATGGAGATGGGGAGGAGCCGCGAGGGGTGAGGCTGGAGCCGGGGTGATTAGGAAGCCCAGGAGGCCCCCAGATCTTTATAACTTTGTTATTCTTAAGGGCAGAGAGCACCCAGCCCCCAGTTAATTGGATCTGGAGAAACCTGCTTCCCACAAGGCACTGAAGAGAACACGCGCTGCGCCCGGGGAATGGAGAATTACGGCTTTGTGCTCACAGTTTGGAAGTCACTAGATTACAGAGTGTTAAATGCCTCCCTCCCCCTCCCTCCCTCCCCGCTCTCCCACCTTGTTCTCCTCCTCCCTCTTCCTCCCTTCCCTCCCTTCCTTCCTTCCATCTCCTCCCCACCCTTTACATTGCTGCTTGTGGAGCCAGTCCCCTTGAATCACATCCTCTCCTTGTGTCTCTGTTGGTCCAAGGGTCGTGTTTCCAACCTGCTGGAAGCAGATGGGGCCATATTCGCAAGAGGTAGGTGCTGAGGGGATGGTGGGGATCGGGAACCCTCCGCTGGTAGGAGCCTGTTTCAGACCTTCTAGTCTCTGTGGCCTGTGGACACAGTGCTGTTGAGATGGATGGGCATTTGGACACAGTTTAAATATATTGCATGGAAAATATGAAATTCCTGTTGTCTTTGACTCATACAATCAAGCACAAATTTGTTAATTAGCAAGATGTACCTCACTGAGTACTCTTCTAATCATCTTAAGAATCTAAGCAGGAGAGGACAGTCAGAAAGTTTCAAATAGTCATAAATTATCATGTGATACAAGCTAGAGATGAAAGGGGAGCAAAATGTGTTTTGTGTATTGACATTTTTATTAGTAAAATACACCTAAAGGAACAAAATTGACGGGATAAAATTTTCCAAGCAGCAGTGGCACAATTACAGCTTGGAGATCCTGTCAAGCATCAGGAGACCATTAAGATGCAGTCCTCGTCTTTTTACACCAAAGAAACAGAGTCACAAAAACACCTTGTCACAGTAAATTCCTTTCTGCTCCAGATACCAAGCATCTAACAATTTTCTCCCCAGGAGAGGTAATAAAGAGAGTGCATTAGAATAACAATAATAACAATTCCTATGGTCATAAATTATTGCAGTCCTTTCCAAACTTTCAAGTGTCCCAGGCAGCTATGGAAATCCTGACAGTAGGCGACAAGGTCCAGGTCAGAATCCTGAGCAGCGCGGCACTTGTCTCTCTTCTCAGTCTAGATGCTTCCTGGGAGAAGGGTAGTGTAGACCCATCTCTCCCAATTACCCTCCAGCTTCCCCATGGTGCTCCGTGTGTCTGTGTGCACTTATGCAGGTACACACGTGTGTGAATCCTCAGTGCATGGAGGCTGAGCGTGAGATGTGGGCCTTCTGGGGTGTTCCCTGAGGCCTGTGAGAGAGACTTTTGGATATCAAGGCAATGGGAGCCACATACAAGGGAGAGTGAAGAAAGCTGAGCACCAGGGAAGAATGCCATGTCACAGGCTCAGCAGGGACCCAGGATGGAGGGCCAGGCCGGCATCCAGTCCTGGTGGGAAAACGATTCCAAGGGCACACTGCCCTTCCCACAGGATCCAGCAGCCTTGCAAGCCCCTGCCCCCTCACCTTGCTGGCTTTCCTGTCCCACCATCTCCCCCAACACTGTGATCAACGCCCCTGGCCTTTGGCTCTGTTTCTACAGCCTGCCAAACTTGTTGCACCAAGGGCTGCTCCTCAGCAGATTCTGTCTCCCTGGGCTGGGGACGGCTCCTTGTTCCCTGCAGATCTCAGCCTCCACTCCAGCTCCCAGGCTTCAGAGCCACCTGCCACTCAGGCTTCAGCCAGAGTCTTCCCAGAGATGTCACTTCCACTTCTAGCAGGATAACGTTGCAGAGACTGGATGTATGTTCACCTGAATCATGAAGAGTCAATTAGAGTACAGAGAACATCTTCAAAACTGCTTTAGATAAAGCAGACATCAAGCAACAAAGAGCAGGATTCCTGAGAGACAGACAAATGCCCCGAGCCTTGGCAGCCCCAGCTGATTGCCTGCAGAGTTCCAGCCCAGCGCAGAGTTAAGGTACCAGGAAGACCCAGAGGTACCCTGAGCTGAGGAGACCAGGTGGAGTTCAAGGGAGAATAAGGCAGTCAGATTTGCAGAGCAAATTCTGAGAGAAAAGAGGTATAAAGAGAAAGAACTAGCCAGGTGCAGCAGCTCAAGCGGCCAAGGCAGGAGGACTGCAAGTTCAAAGCCAGTCTCAGCAAAAACAAGGCACTGAGCAACTCAGTGAGACCCTGTCTCTAAACAAAGTACAAAATGGAGCTGGGATGTGGCTCAGTGGTCAAGTTCAGTCTCCCCACCCCACCCCACCCCCACCTAGAGAGACCTTCAAGGCCCTGTTGAGCATTTTTCAGAGTACATGTAGGCAAAGAAACTGACTGAGAACCCGTCAAAAAGCACTAGTCGGAGGGGTAACCTGGACAGCATGTAAAATTCCAAACGTGTATCCTTCCAATGGCAGCATCAAAAACTGGAGGAAGGAACAGACCAGGGGAAAATGTGTGCAAAAGGTGTATCTGACAAGGGACTTGTGAGCAGACCATCCAAAGAAAACCTCCTCCTCCTCAACCAAAGGAAGATGGACAACCCAGGCAAAGAGATGGACAAGAGATTTCCATAGACACTTAACCAGATGGAAATGAATGACCAAGAGTGTGAGAAAAGACGATCAACGTTGCATCGAGAAAACGGAAACCGAGACCACAACGCAGTACCATATACACCCCTAGAATGGCTATAATTAAAACCATTCAATGACGATTGTTGGCAAGAAGGTAAAGAAGCAGGACCCTTATGCCCTGCTGGTGAGGATTTCAGCCACACTGGAAAGCTGTTTGGCAGTTTCTTCAGAGTTAAATATAAACCTGTGATTTCTCGCCAATTCCACTCCCTGGTATTTGCCTGAGAGACAAGAAAGCACACATTCATATGGAGATCCCTGTGAATGTCCTCAGCAGCGATTTATGGTCAAGCAGTCAAGCTGTTGCCCAGGTCAGGGAAAAGGACGTCACTGGAGTGGTGGGAAGGATCTAAGGCTGATTTATGGTAAGGGTTTCGCAATCTGGTGAAATGACCAGGAATCCCTGAATTCTACACTAAAATGGGTGAGCTACGTGTTTATATTGAATATCTTATAATTCATGTTCTGTGTAGATATTATTTAGGAAACAGTACAATCATCCACACAGGGGAATACAGTGCCTTCTCTCTGGTCTGACTGGAAAATGTCATAAATAAAGGGAAATTAGAATGGTCCTACCACAGGAATTGGGAATAATTGGCCCTATTCTAAACATTGTTTTGGTTTCATGTAAAAAAAAATACTAAAAGCAAGATCAGAATGGAAGAAATTATTTCCAAGTAACTTCACTGAACCCCACAAAAGAAATCTTAAAATATTTTTAGAAATAGAAAGTAAACAGCATCAAACAAGGCAAAGTTCACAGTGCCTGGCCGAAGCCACACAAAGACAAGTCGTCATATGAAGAACACAGCAGGAACTGTTGGACCCAGAAATACCAGAATTAGCAGAGAAGACACCGAGCTGTTGTCAAACTGTAATCTATATACGTAAATAGTTAAATAGAAGCAGGGTGATAAAGTGGTTCATCCAAGTGAGTGATGCCAACCAAAATATCCAAGATCAAATCACACTAGGGAGATTAACAACAGATCAGACACACTGGAGAAAAAGGCAAGGGAACATGAAGGTACACGAAGAAAAAGCTTAAAAATAAAATATGTAGAAAAATAATTTTTTAAAAGTGAAGCTGTGAACCATGGAACAACTCGAATGGCTGAAAATTTGCAATTTGACAAAACCTATAAATCACAGCTTCAAGGATTTCAAAGAGCCCCAAGCACAACATTTAGAGGGAGGAAGGAAGGAAGAGAAAAGGAAGGAGGGAGGGAAGGGGGCTGT
>NW_025999991.1:8518490-8722123 GCF_001458135.2 Marmota marmota marmota
GAGAGGAGAGAGAGAGAGAGAGAGAGAGAGAGAGAGAGAGAGGGAGGGAGGGAGGAAAAGGGAAAAAGCACCCACCAAGGCACTGCATAATGAAGTCATTGAAAACCAGTTTTCCAGGGAACCTTCCCAGCAGCCAGAGAGAGAGGACACGTTGATTACAGAGCAACAAAGGTGCGAATGCTTGCCCACGAGTGGACAGTGGGGAGAATCTTTGAAGACTGGAAAGAAAACGCCCAACTATCAACTTGGATTTCTATAGCCAGTGATAAAATGTCTTTCACAAAGATGAGATCAGATACTTTTCAAACTTGCGCCTGCTGCCTAGAGCACGATAACCGGGGACGGTGGCAGACACCACCAGTGGACCCTGGAGCATGGAAGAAGGAAGATGCCAACAGGCACACACAGACCACGGGAGCAAGTGGAGAGCGCTGGGGACAGCGGTGACCTTCCTTCTCATCCTGTGCACAATTGGCATGTCACTGGGGTCAGGAGTGACAGACAAGGGGGGAGACAGATACCCCCATCTACAGGAAGGCAGGCACACAGTGCACGGGAACCAAAGAGCAGGTGGGGCCGACTGAAGAAAGACTGCAAGGTGGTAGACCTGCACCCAGACATTTTAATGACAAAACCAGGCGCAGGTGGCCGCATGTTCTATGTAAAGTGCAGAGATTGTCAGGTTGGCGAAGAGCAAGATGCAGCTACTTGCTGTTTACAAGTAATGCACTTTTCAAGTAAAAAGATGCAGACATGTTAAAAGTAACAGTATGGGGAAAAAAAAGATGTACCCTGCTAATACAAATTTTAAAAATAACGGAGAAGCTTTAGTATCAGAAAAAATGAATATCAGAACAAAGACTATTATCCAGCATAAAAAAGGCCATTTTGGAAAAAATAAGGCATTCATTCAGAGCATAAATGTACCCTATGAACTTAAGCATCTAATAACAAACTTCAAGATACATGAAAGAAGAATTAATAGAAACACCCAGAGAAATGCACAGACCTCAACTACAGCCAGAGGTTCCGATGCCCTTCTCTCGTAATTGACAGACTGGACACCAAAAGTCATAAAGGTATGAAACACTTGAGCGACACTGTCAGCCCCCATGATCCAACTAATATGTACAGGAAGCTCCACCCCAAACAGCAAGATGCACTTTCTTTTAAATTGCACACATAATATTCACCAATGTAGAAGATATTCTGGGCCATAAAACCATAAAAAAAGTATTCATAAATCTACAAGAGTGTAAGTCATACAGTGTGTTTCTTCTCAAAAGAATTAGATTAGAAATCAACAGCAGAAACATTTCTGAAAGTCTCTAAATAACTAAGTATTATGTGATCAAAGAATAAGTAAAGGTGATCCAGGTGTGGTAATCCCAGTGGCTTGGGAGGCTGAGGCAGGAGGATGGTGAGTTCAAAGCCAGACTGAGCCACTTAGCAAGGCCCTAAGCATCTTAGCGAGACTCTGTCTCAAAATAAAATATAAAAAGGGATGTGGATGTGGCTCAGTGGTTATGCACCCCTGTGTCCAATTCCCAGTAACGAACAAAAAAAGAATAAGTCAAGGTGGAAAGCAGAAAGTGTTTGAATGAGGTGAAAATGATGCACATGAGGAGTGCCCTGCCCGGGAGGGTCCGTCCCAGCCCTCTGTCCATGGCTTCTGAGCTTCGTCTTCACACCCCAATTTTAATTTCCTGGAGATCTCCTTACGCCTGCTGTCTTGGTCTGTGTTGTCATCTCGGTGGTCCACCTTCTCCCCTGGAAAAGGCCATCATCCTGCTCACGGTGTGGCCTCAGGACAGTACCTAGCAGCAGCCCGTGGAGCAAGTGCCTGAATGAGGGGGAGAAATCAAGAGAGGCATGATGGAGGACGGACGGGGGCAGACGGAAGGGTCCCCCACCCCAGGAAAGAAGCTGGTGGAGGGCACCGAACTCCTCCACCAGCCTGGCCATCAGGCCCCGTGGGCTTCTGACCACTGTGCAGCTGCTGACGGGTTTCAGCAAGGACAACATGAACCCCATTCTCCTCCTACTGCAATTGCACTTTGCCAACTCCACACTGAGAGCTGCCAGCACAAGAGCTCTGTACAACTGGTCCCCAGGCAGGCAGTGTCCTTGCCCCCGTCCTGCACCCGTGCCCGCCTCTTTACTTTCCTAGAGCAGTGGTTCACAGCCTCACGGTGTCCGCAGCCTGATTCTTGGAAACCCCTATCTGGGTGGCATGCAGGTACCGCAGCAGTAAACACAACGTGAATAAAACCGACACACTGCAAACCAAATTAAGTAATGAGTGAATCTCTCAAGGGTTTATTCGGATCTCATAAGCAAGCAGTAGTTGAACAGAGGGTTGGGATTAATATATTTAAATTAACCTCAAACAAACCTCAGTTCAAACTCTGCATATGTGTGATAGTCCAGGAAGACGGCCGTCACCTCACAGAGGCCTTGACTCTGCTACCGGCTTGGCTTATGTGAGGCTTACTCCTTTATTGTTGTAAGAACTACATAGACCCACAAATTTGAATTTTACTAAAATTCCACAAGTACCATTAAGAGCTTTCTTCTGAGGCAACAGAAGTCAGAGGGGAAGGTTAGGAAGCAGAGGAACTTTAAAACAGACAGGCTCAGTGGAGAAATCAGGCTCTGAACAACCCTGTGGCACTACCTGCTGCCCTTCCTTGGTTCTATTGAAACTAAGATTAATGAACTATTTCTTGGTGTTAAGGAATGAGCTGCGTTTGAAGACAGCCTCTGTCCTGAGAAAGAAAAACAAATGAAGTCAAAGTCAAAATGAAACCAAATGGAAATAGTGCCGAATCAGAGTAACAAGAACAGTCACAGAAAATGCAGTTAGTAGTCATGGGGAGAGAATAAGAGGCATCACAGGGTGGAACCGACAAAATGTTCTGAAGGGAGAATCACCAGAAACATGAGTTCTTAGGAATAGAAAACATAATAGCTGGAATAAAAATTGGGTTGAAAGGTGAGAAGACGGTTCTGAGTGATCTCCCTGGTGGTAAAACAAAAGCACAACAAGTTGACTTCAGAGAAGAGTGCTAAGGAAAACAGAGAATTAATCCAAAGGACTCTTCTCCAACTAACAGGAATTTTGAAAATTCAACACTGAAACACTAACGATTCAGATTAGGTTAGGTCCGCTGTGTGCAAAACTCAATGTTGGGATAAAGAATGATCCCAGACACGGAAGCATTTTACACATCTATGGACTGTTGCGCTGTGAGTATTATCATAACTTTAACTCTTAGTAGATGAACAGAGAAGCCTACAGATTGGTTTTGTTGAGATGCTAGTGGGGTGAACTATCTGTTGTGCTCATGGGCCAACTGAGGGTTTTCCTGTGACGGTCTGTTCCATCATCTGTCCAGGGGTTGCTCTCGCACTTTGTATTGACCAAAAAGTTGTCTTTATGCATTAAGATGATGGATTTTTGTGGCCGATATGTTCTACGGTTAATTCCTTTAAAACTTTACTTTCACACTTTGAACCGTTTCCCGTGTTGTAGAGCTGTTTTAGGGGTGCTTTCTCCTCCTGTGTGGCGGGCCCCACCCAGAGTGGACAGCGCACTGGAAACAGAAGCAAAGCCAGAGGTGCTGGCCACGCCGGTGACCCCAGACATCAGGGAGGCAGAGGAGGGCAAGGGCCAGGCCAGCCTGGACAACTGAGGGAGAGCCGTGTCATAAAACACAAAGGGACTGGAGCCGTAGTCCAGCTGCCCCCTGGGTGGACCCCAGTGCCCGGAAAACCTCCAGTAGCCACGCAGCACGGGGGTCCCGGAGTGCAGACGCAGCGTGCTCTCCCGGAACCTCCACAGGCCAGGACTCCCGCTTCCTTCCAGTCCCTCTGAGGGAACGTCCACTGAAGGCTTGGGACAGAAGGTGTCTTAGGCTCACTTATAGGAGCAGGCCCTCACAAGCAACCCAGAAGTTTCCAGAACCAGAAAAACGGCCGTAATCCACCAGTGCTGACGGAGCACGCACTGACGCCAGGCATGACCCCGAGGACTTGCAAATGTGACCTCATCCGTGCAGAGAGGCTGAGCCACCACCCTGAAATCCGGGCACAGTGCCACACAGCCCCCTGCCAGGGAAGTGCCGGGCGGTCAGGGCCGGGGGGTCTAGTCATGGCAGGAGAATCTGTGACACATGCAGACGAAGGCTCCCCCCACCACGGGCATGGAGGAGACGGGCCTTAAACAATGGCCCCACACTGTTCAAGCAGAGCAGAGCATCGTCTGGGTTTCTCAGTGGCACTGCCTCCCAAGGACAGCCAATGCACTTGGGGACGATGGCATTGAAAGGCTGGGGGTTGGTGTCACTCTAGGTCTGTCCCTCACTCTGGCTCACCTCTTGGAATCGCTTCCTCCCTCAGCGCCACACGCCTTCCTCTCTGGACACTGGCCTTTCCGGGGTAGGACAGGCTCCCTGGGCGAGAGACCGTCAACGGCTGCTTTCCTATGGATGAGCAGCACTCTTGGGTCATGTGGCGTCCAGCCGTGGCAGGACAGGACTCGCGGGGAATGCTGGAGGTGCCTGTCCTTCTCTTTGAAAGCAGCGAGGGAGCCCGGTGTGGGCTCCACCTGGAAGCAGGCAGGTGGAGGACCCCCATGGGCAGGCCGGAGGGGCCCACCTGCTCTCCTCCCAGCCTCTTCTCTGTGCCCCCCCTCCCTTGGCTGTCCCTGTGGCCCCCACCCCTCACTCTCCCGCTCAACTCCACTTGTTCACCGAGGGCCTCAGGTCCCATCCACATCACGCCCCGCCCTCCCATTTCCTTTGGCCTCGCTGTCATTGCCCCTCTCGTGGGCTGACCACAGGTGAGCTGTTGACAGATGATTCAGTTCGTCTCCCCAGCCCACACAGAATGCCGGCCCTGCCTTGGGAAGGACCCGCAAGCCCCAGGCCACCTTCAGAGAGGTGGCCCACCTGTCTCTAAGGCATTACCCGCCTGCCATCCCACAGCCAACCCAGGGCCAGCAGGAGACTGTTCCTGAAGCAGCCCCCCTCTGCAGGTGGGGGTGCCGAGCTGTGGGGGGGCTCTGGTGGCACTACGCTGAGCTCCTGTGGCTCTGTGCCATGCCCAGTCACACCCATCACACACCTGCTTAGCCTCCAGCCCGCCAGGGCCCTGCAGGTCCCAGTTTAGGCTCATTTCTGGGTGTCCCTGAACGACTCCTGGTTGGCGGGCGAGGCCATAGCTCAGATATGAAAACTAGAGAGCAGTGGACAGGTGTGAACCCTGCTTCTGTGGATACCAACGTAATTTTAATATGTAAAGATGATACTATGTATAATAGTTATTTCAATTAATATAATAATCATAAAATTACATGATCATTTAATATGATTTTAATAATTATACTATTTAAATTGTTCATAATGTAAAGAATTTATTTAATGTAATTAGGTAACATAATTGAGTATAAATAAACATAATAATAAATGCATCCATTTTATTGTAAAAATAGCCATCCCTACAAGCAAGGACACCGCTGTGCATGTGATGTTGAACCTATTTAGCATTGAAATGCAGCCTGTGCCTGAGCCCTGTCATCGTCCTGCCTGCGCTGGAGTGGCTTATCCAGGTACTGTACTCCTTTTCCCTCCGACTGACCACAGCAGTAAGACGTCCATTGGTCGTTTCACTGACTTGACTTGAAACACAAACTGAGTGGTCTCTTTGTTTAGAGTCGAGCCAGTTCTCAGGCAGAAGGGGATTCTGAAGACGGCGTAGGCCTGGGCGTCCTGCCTGAACACTCACCACTGTGACAGGCCCTGTGGTCCCTCGCAGGCCCCTCTCTGGCTCCGCTTCAGTTGACCAGCTGACCCGTTCCTTCTAGGATACATGGCACACATCATACTGAGAGGTGGCGATGCTTAGTTAATATTTAAAACATTTTGATGCTCAGATAAAAGGGGATTCAAGTTGTCACCAATTAGTAGGAAAAGACTAATTATTATACAGACCTATGATCCTGTGTAAGTAGAAACATTAAAGAAATCTAAAAGCTATCACTTTTTATGAAAGAGCAGATGGCCTGAATTCGACCCCTAAAATATAATGAATGTGTGAGTGAGTGTGTGCGTGTATCGCTTAACAGGAATGTGTTTTAAAGGGCTGGTGGGGGAAGGAAAGACAGACTAGAACAGAAAACACAATGTCAATATCACCATAGTCCTAACCAGTTCTGTCCATGGGGATTTATCTAGAACAAGCATCACCTTCTTTCTCAGACTTTTAAATACTTGGAAATATGGTCAATTTTAATCATCCTATTTCAACAAAGTTCAATGTCTCCGGTAATTAACACTTGCTGAGCTCCTGCTACAGTCTAGGCCCTCACTTGTACGATGAACTGAAGACCGACAGGTGCCCGAGGCTCTGGCAGCCCAGCAGGAGAGGAGAGCTGAGCACAGGAGCTGTTTTCTGCTCTAACACACCCCCCTCCACCAAACACGTCCTGGGCTCCTTGTCTAGACTTGGCCTCGAAGTTCACTCATTTTTGGAGGGATTCTTTGTCCTGTGTCCCTCCCCAAACCTCACATCCAGGTCGAGGATCACTGGTGCCTGACCCCTGGTCACTTCTGAAGCCCCTCTGTTGCTGTCACTGTGTCATTCAGACTGTGCAAGGCACCCCGTTGGCCATCTCTCACGGTGCCCCATTAAGGCCACTGGCCCAGCTGGAGTGGTGTACCGTGTGGAAAGGACTCCCTTCCCACGGCACCTGGGGTGACTTCTTCACATTACGGGACATCACGGGAGGTTGGTGTGGAAGAAAGAGGGCCAACGGGTCCCCCAGGAAGGGCCACGAAGGACCACCCTGTTCTTGGCATGTACCACGGGGCCAAGAGGGGGGCCTGGGCCTCACCGGAGGGATGTGCGTCGTCGCTGTGCCCCTTGATGCTTATCTCCTCTTAGGTCCCTGCGACAGCGAGAAGTGAATGATGCTTCCTCTTTGTTGGTCCAGATGTTCTTCAGGGGCCATTGGCTCCAACACACCCGCAGCAGCACACGCACACGCGCCCCTGTGCCACACACTCCCAGACGCCTGACCCTCCTTCCTGAGGCTTATCAGGTAAGGGAGCTACTTCCTAATTGCTACCCAATGAGCCTGTCCATGCCCACAGAGAGGGAGCCCTACCTGTGTTTCTCTCTTGCCCATCTATGCCCGTGGCTTCCCGCATGAAAAAATACAGAGCATCACACAGCCTCTCTCTGATCTTCTTTATCCCTGGCACATCAGAACCCTACGTAGGGCGTCCTCTGTGCCTGCTTCCTGTCTTACAGCACTGGGGTGAGGAGGTCAGGAGTGCGGGGGGTCAAGCACTCTCAGCAAAGCAGGAATGAATATTAACAACCAAAGCGGCAGCCCTTGGTGGGCGTGGGACTGGGCTGTCCTCCTCTTTGTTCTTCTCATTTGCATCCACAGGGCTGGGCTTCCCCCACTGGGTCTGCCCCACAGTGCCAGGCACCCTGTGAGCCGCCTTCACCATGCCCGCAGCCCTGGGTTACTGACACACTCTCCAGCAGCAGGAAGAGGACTGGGTGGTGGGGCTGTTCTCACTGGCTTTAGGACAGTGCCTCCTCTCTGCAGTGATGGAATCACTGAGTTTGGCAAGACACGGGTGGCGGGCGGGGGACTCTGCGGCAGGACCTGAGTATGAGCACTCTGGACTACAGTTACTAAGGAGCTATCATAAAATCACAAATGAGATTGACTATTTAATCACAGAGCATTTTCTGTGCACAGGCTGAGCCTGCATCACTGGTAATACTCTGTAAATATGCTGGCCCATGAGAGCCACAGTGGGCCCCGGAACCTGAGCAGAACCTGCCCCAAACACGGAACTCAGTTACCTACTTTCTGCTCAACTCTGCCCTTCCATGCCTCTGAGTTTCTTCCACTAAGAACACACCCTCTTCTTCTCTCTAATCCACACTTTCCACTCTCCACTCATTTGACCGACAAGATATCATAAAACATGGAGGAGCTTCAGGAGTACCCAGTGTGTGGACATGGGTTGCTCCCCACTGGAGGGGAAACTGCTGGGTCCCTTTATTTTCCCCTTTTAGAAAATTTTATCCAGCTGCCTCTGCTTGCTCCTGACTTTTTGCAATGAATCCATTGACTGAGATTATCAGTTATAAGACGGTAAAAAGAATTAGTTCCTCTAAATTTTTTGTTCAAAATTATTTTTTAAAAAAAGGGAAAAAAAGGAGAAGAAAAAAAAGTGAAACTTTAGATGAGAGATGGAAGTGTGGGTATAATTCCACACTCCTAACCTCAAAGCAGCTCCAGATCAATGGGGGCTCTGTAAGTGACCTGCAAGGAGACATTTTTAGCAGTTAAAAGTATTTTTAGGTGATTTAAAAATAGAGCCAAAGAATAAATCTTATAGAAACAAGAAAAGGAGAACTTTGATTCTGGAATGCCCTGTGGTTCTTGAAATGTGAATAAAATTACTTCCTGAAAAAGCTCAAAAAGTTGTGAATCATTCCCTTTTCAGTTG
The DNA here is from genome assembly GCF_001458135.2 of Marmota marmota marmota. Lineage (NCBI taxonomy): Eukaryota > Metazoa > Chordata > Mammalia > Rodentia > Sciuridae > Marmota > Marmota marmota. Next base: position 8,527,028 of record NW_025999991.1, read on the forward strand.
CGGTGTTCGGCACGGCCCCCAGCGTCTGTCTAACAAATAGTCCCATTGGCTTGAGTGACCTAAACCAGGCATAAGTCTTCACACGCTTCCTGAATGTCAAAATGGCCCCTAAGACTTTAAAACAAACTCCTTCCTGACCACTCAGGCCCGTCACGTCGGGCAGACCTGATCCTGCCACCTCGGCCCTTCCTGAGCCCTTCCCTTTGCTCTCTCTAATTGGACATTTTATAGAACACATGCAACTTTGTAATTCGGCTGCTCCTGGTGGTCAAGTGCAACAGAACCAGGATCTCGCGAGTAGTAAAAAATAGATTAATTGGGAGCTTAAGAAAGGTGCTCCAAGAACACTGAGGCCCAGAGAATTTTATCTCATCAGCTGATGTCTTCTCTGTTGGGAGGAGAAAGGGGGTGGTGGATGGAAAATGCAGACCTCTGTGCTCTGGTGTGACCTGCCAATTACCAAGTTTAGAGAGAGAAGTGTGAAGCAGTGTGACTATATTCATGGAGCAATCCATCTGTTCAACCCTTCTACTGGCATTTACTGTGCACCTACTGTGGGCTAGACATTATGCCCTTGGACCAGGCCGGAGAGAGATGCACTGTTTACCACCCTGCCTGCCGGCCTTTTGTACCCACTGGTGGTGATAAGTCGCGCCCCAGTACCTTACCGCAGAGCAGAAGGCAAGGCCCCGTAAAGGTGAGAGGGAGAACCTCCAGGAGAGAATGTGTGGCTCCAACCACAGGAATGTGGGACATCTTCATGCGGGAACTGTAATTTCCATTCAAAGAATAATTTCTGAAGCGTTCCAAGTCTTCTCCGGGTAGAGATTCGGTAGAGGCCATCGGAAAGCTCCCGTCCGGTGCTTGGTAAGCCACCCAGGTGGTGAGATTCAGGCGCTTTGAGAACTAAGTGCACAAACTCACTGGGGTTCTATGTGTCGAAAAATAAGGATGAAGACATGGACCCTGTCCTTGGGGGACTTCTGGCCTGGGGTAGGACAAGAGGAGTGGAAGACAGACTCAGTGCAAGGTGGGGGCAGCTGGGTACAGAGTGCAAGGAAGGGGTGGGGGGGCGGACCGGTCCATGGACCACGGGGATTACGGGCAGAAGCAGCAGCACCACCACAAAACGTGTGTCCTTGTACGTCCACTGTAGGTTCAGTGGTCAGCCTGTGGGGCACAAGAGCCAGGAGGGGCGGGAAAGGAGGGAGGCAGATGGCTAGGTGTGAGGAGGACTAGGGAGGACCTGAAATGCAGGGAGACAAATTAGGTTGATGTCCTAGGCAGCAAGGCTCTGGGGGAAAACAGAATAACCACGGAAAATTGTGGAAGCAGCTGGGCATGGTGGACCATGCCTACAATCCCAGGGACATGGGAGGATGAGGCAGAAGAATCACAAGTTCAAGGCCAGCCTCAGCAACTTAACAAGGCCGTAAGCAACTTCATGAGACCCTGACTCAAAATAAAAATTAAAAGTCCTGGCTTAGTGGTTAAGTACTCCTGGGGCTCAATTCCTAGTTCACAAAACAAACAAACAAAAAAGAAAAGATAAAATTATAGGAGCAAATGCCGTTTATTCAGTCAAAATAAGATACAGAAACCCCTTTGCTAAAACCCGAATGGTGACAATGAATAGACAGTTATGCAAATGTAACTGGCCTGGATCTAAGGAGCAAGTTGCACATTTTTGATCAATATCAACTACAAAGACAACCCTGAGCTCCTGAGATTTTGAGAACCACAAGGGCACAAATATCTGTTGAAATGGGAAGGAAATATCTGATAAGTGGGTGAAAAGATGGACGTGATCCCAACATGATCCCAGTACTTAGGGATGGTGGACGGCAAGGAGAGCAAGGGGGGACAGATGCCTCTGGACAGGCGGGAGACGTAGCCTTCCCCGTCAGGATGAGGCAGTGCATCCTGTGTGTGGCTGTCCGCAATAACTGACTGAGGATGGACAGAATATGCACAAAATCACACTTATTCCTTCTAGAAAGCACAGTTTCAAGTGTGGCTTCACTTCCTGTGAACCATCAACAAACCTTAAGCAAAAAATAGGTGAAAATGAGGAGACCAGGGGATGCCACAGCACTCACAGGATAGACAGCTCTGAAGGCACGCGCAGCTACCTGGTGCAAAGGACCAGGGGTGGGACAATAGCCCTGCACAGGAGTCCACAGCAGCGGCTCTGTGAGAGGCTCAGCAGGAGGGGCCTGTAAACAAGTACCAAGGAAGGCAGCGCAGGAAGTCCTGTTATTGGTTTAGAAATCTCGAGACCTCTCTGAAGCTTGGGACCACAGCCTTCAGCTGTCAGTGCATAGCACGCTGCCGTGGGTAGACAGCTAATGCAGAAGTGCCGATGGGTGGATTTCCTGACATGCCTCTGTCCTGCCTAAGTCCATCTCCATGCCAGGCATGGTCCACTTCACCCCTGCCCCAGAGACGGTCCTTTCTGGGGATGCCATCTGCCATTTCAGGACTGTGGCTGAAGCCGGGGTTTATTTCTTACTCCGTGATTACAACTATTGCTGGTTGCTTTGTGGCTTGCTGGGTTGTTCATGGAAATAGAGACTAAGGGCTCTGGAGGGAGCCAGGAAGAGTGAAATCACGGGCCACACGCCTGTCCCCATGCGCCTCCCCAGCTGTGCTGAGGTGCTCCCGCCACTCCAGGATGCAGTTTCCAGATGCAGCTGCTGGCAGGGCTCGAGTGCCCACTGCCACCTCTGCCTGGGGAGGTGACCAGCATCCCTGAGGCCGGGGGCAAGGCACAGAATTCTGCACTGGTGCTGAGCTTCCTCCGGGACACGGCTGCAGGAGGCCAAGCACTTGGGAGGCCTGAAGCCTCGGCATGCGCAGGAGAGCGGGTGGCCAAGCCCTGCAGTGCTCCCGTGGCGCGGCAGTGTGAGGACTCTGCAGTGCTGTCCGCCTCCTCGTCCTTCCACTCTTCCCAGCTCCCTTCTTGCTTGTCCTGGTGGCAGAGCCATCTCGTGTCACGGCTGCCCAGGCATCCTTTAAACCAGAAGTCTCCTCTCAGGGTCTTTTCAGAGGTAATCATTTTCCATCTGGGGCTGGGAGGAGGCAGCCACGGCTTCACCTGCTGTTCAGACCAGGCACAGTCAAGAGAGACCATTTTTCTTTGTGTTTGAAACCAACGGGAGGATGAAAAGGCCCCATAAATACAGCCAATCAGGAGTATTTTATATCTATTGCTGCAAGGAGAGAGCCCACCTGTAAGGAAACAGAAGAGAGATGCAAGGAAATAAGGGGAAAAAGAAGTAAAGGAAAAAAGATTTAGGGAAAAAAGGAGCAGGGTTAATCCTTCACGTTGAAAAGCTCCTGTGCTTTATAGCAAACTAGAGCTTGGGACTGTCAGGGCTATTAGTCAAGGGTTAAATGTCACTCAAATCACACCCTTCCTGAGCGGAGCGTGTGTGTGTGTGCACGTGTGGTGTGTTGGGTGTGTGGCTGTGGGAGGGCGGAGACGCTACGTTTTTATGCATTTCAGATTGAGCCGCACTGGCCTGGAGATGACCTGCCACACGATTTTTAAATTATCTCTGTGTGTGCTCTGCTTGTTTTGGAAATGCTCTAAATAAAAATAATGGACTGTCTTTTAATAAGTCTCATTGTGAGGATTCCACATATCAAACGGCGCGGTGCAGCTCGGAGGCAAGCGGCGGGCATGTGTGATCTCGCTGGAAGAGAGACAAATGGCGAGCCGGGGAGCTCCATCCAGGGACGGCTGACAGGAAATGGCATCCGCAAGCTGACACATCTGTCAGGGCGCAGAATATTGGCACCTGTCATGCAATCCAGCCCTGACTTTTAATAAAGCTGCTTTCCCTTAGGTAAAATTGGAGCTCCACTGTAATATCAGCTGCGAGCACGTCCTGCGTTCCCCTTCAGAGCGCCTGGTACGTGAGGCGGTTCCAATGACTCTGAGCGCCAAGAGATGGTGTTTACCAGCCTTGCCGCTGCCCGGCTCGGATTTGAGAACCATGCCGCACGAGTTTCCTTCCTCCCTCCCCCTCCCTTCCTCTCCGTCTTTCTTTCTCTTTTGCAAAATGTCTCCCTTTGCCAAGGAAGCCGGTTTCCATATTTATTTTCACATAGTGGCCCTTCCCCTCCCCGTCGCCTCCTCCCCGCTTCCCGCCTCTTTTGACTGGGTTGTTGGTTGAGTGAATTTAGCCCGGAGAAGTATGTATATCATAAAAACCGGGTTGGGATTTGTTGGCTGTCAGTCAATAAATCAGTCAGAGTTTAATTACCAGGCATGTGAAGGGAGGCGGTGACAGGCACCAGCTCAAGCGGAGACTATTCCTTTTGGGGCAACTGTTTAAAAAAAAGAGAGGAACTAAAATGAGGTTACTCTGTGTGTGCATGTGAGTGTGTGTGTGCACATGTGTGTGTGTGCACATGTGTGGTGTGCGTGTGCGTGCCTGTGTGTTGGAGGCCAAGGGAAGCAGAAAGTTCCAAGGGCGCTCACCAAAGAGAAGAGCGTTCAGGAGGGCCTGGCTCCGGGGCCCTGAGGTCTCTGTCTTGCCACAGTGGACTTTGAGGAGTCCTTTTGATGTTGTTCTTTAGCGAGGGCACCACATGCTGTGCTGGAGGCCTTGCTACTTGAGTGACTTGAGTTCTACAGTAACATATATTAATTAGATGACTTTGTCTGAGACAGGAGCATTTTATTTTTACCCTATTGAATAAATAACAGGCAACCTCTGCAGCGGAAACCCGTGTGTGCTCACCCCGAGTAGAGGCCATGGCTCAGCCACAGATGCAGCTGAACAGTGTCTCACCAAAGGCAGGGGAGTGGCCCCCTTGCTGAAGTCCTCCTTTAACACTTCCAATAATGATGCACGATCACCCCCCTACGCCTCCCTCCCGCCCCAACCAGCCCTCGGGGGCAGGGCCCAGATTGAGTGTCCCTGAGATGCAGACACGGTGCTGTTGTCTCCTCTCTCTTCTCCAAAGGCAATTCACACTAACATGGATTTTATTTTTGACTAGCTATAAGAAATGTCACCTTCTACCTGTCATGTGTCATGAAGCTCCATGGAGAGATACAGCAGGATATGTTGACTGAAAGGATCTTCTATTTTCTTTTAACTGTTCTCCACTGGCACGTCTCAGTCTGTTTATTTGAAATCCTCTGGCCATCTTAAGGAAGTGTGGGGACCTATCACTGGACGCATGTCTCTGGCTTGGAGGCAACTTCTTGGCCAGTGGTAGGGAAGGAAGGGGTCGGAGTGGACACGCCGTCTCTGAGAGGGAGATTGTTTGGTAGGGATTCTCCAGAATGTAAATGCCACAGGCTTGTACCACATTATCTTGCATCTCATCCTGTTTTCTGGAATTCTTTTAGAATTATGTCATTAGAAGGATGTGCTCATCGACCAAATGCAAAATTTTGAGATTTTCATAAACCTATTATAGAGGTTCAGGACAAAAGATCAGGCAAGACGAGCTCTGAAGCATGAAAAGAATTATCCACGCAGCCAATGCAGAACCAGCAGGCTTCCGGCTTTCTCCAGTTCTTCTTTGTGAAGAAAATGTCTGGCAGCATGCCTGAAATCTTAGCAGTGAACAGCAGCCACTCCAATTTAAATTGCTCTTAGAAAACAAAACCCAAAAGCAAAACAAACTAACACAAAAAGCTACACCACCTGACCAGGACACAGCCCAGGACCAGAGCCCTGCAAACTCGAACGCCGGTGCCCAACAGCTGCTGCTCCCCTTCACTCTTGGTGGAATCCCTTCCGGGACTCAGTTTACCCAGTTTGCAGCTCCAATGCCACCAATCTCAAAGCCATGACAAATGTGTCTGTGGTGTTCACCAGACAGAAAGAGGTAAGTTTTAATAAACCAGAGAATGGACAAGGTTTGTTTGGACAATTATGCTGTGGCCTATTCTCCCCATGGAGCCTGTAAAACACATCACTATGCTACCAAGGACCAGAATTATTCCCTGGTCTTTCTTTTTAAAGTTGCTTTGTGCCATATTAGTAATCTTTAAGCCCAAATTTAATGTAGTATTTTAACCAAGCTGAAATGAGAAGGTAGAGTAGTGGTATAGTCTAAAAAGGAAGACCTACAAATTAAGGTGGAGAAAACACTCAATGCTACTTTAAAAAGCCAGAGGGGACATCAGCTGAATCATTTGACATTTCAGTGTCCACGAGTTACCTTTGTTTTTGTCCCAGTAAGATTCTTCCCTGCCCCAAGACCGGGGATAAAGGGAAGGTCCAGCACTTACACTCTACGACAAGCCTGAGCACATTCTCAGCACACACAGGAGAGTCACTAGGTTAATTTCACCATTTCTGTTGTGTATTGTGTACTTGCATCTTGACATCAAAGAGAAAACCAACCCTGAATTTCTTAGGAAGTTGGAGCTTTCTGGAGTTTCCCAGCCATCCACACCACACAGGGCTGCCGAATCCCCATGGCTGCAGTAGGAGCCCGACCCTCTGTTCACACAAGACAAGGACACCTCACTCCTGCTGCATCTTTAGTTTTCATTCAGTAGCTCATTAAAGCAAGATGGAAGCCCTCCCTGAACGTCAGTGTGGAAATCAGTTCTCAGAGGGGTAAGAATGGTCTCAGTCCCAGTGACATCCTCTTGGTCCCAGGGATGGCCAGTCCCAGTGACACTCTGTTGGTCCCAGTGATGGCCAGTCCCAATGACCTCCTTCTGGCCTCAGTAAAGCCCAGCTGGCCCTTTGCTGGAGCTGCCTTGGTCCGGCACAGTTGTTCCTGCTGGACGCTGACAGGTGCACTCACACAGGTCTCACTGAGGCAGCCACAGATTCTGACTGAAGACGTCCTTGTGCTCTGGGGAAACAGTTCTAAGCAGGAGGGAAAGACCCTGTTTGGAGGAGGTGACATCCTCGAGGGGACAGGTTGGTGCCCTCCCCTAAGCAGGAAGCACATCAGAAGCACACTGAGGGTGTGCAGGAAGTTACAGTAACGGGACGCCCTTGGAAGCCTTTTTGGGTCTGGGGTCAGGAAATCCCCCTCTAAGGAGGTGACGCTGGCATAAGGGCCAGGTGAATGAAGGCTGGGACAGCTCTCTTGATGAGAGCTCAGGCAGGGAAGAGGTCCTGTAGACGCAGTCGACCCCATCACTGCGGTCCCAAGGCTCAGGAGTCTCGAGACCTGTGGTCTGAGCAACAGAGAGACGGGGCTGCTCTCTGTTGGCCGTGGGGACAGGACAACGAGCTCTGGGATCCTTGGCTGTGGCTGGCTGCTAGTCGGACGCCTGCCCCACTGGGGAGAGCGGCATGCTCTCCAGACCACTGCTGTCCTGCATCACTCTGAGCCCAGGTCAGAGGAGGCAGAGCAGACGCTGGAGCCAAAGGCTGTCCTGGTTAAAACGCCAGACTCTCTGCTCATCATGCCAGACGTGGAGGGAACGGCAAGGCCGCATGATTACTGACCAGTTGATCAACGGACATCCTCTGGCCCATGCTGAAACATGGCTTGTGGGATAAAAGACGGCTAAAACCCCAGTCTCTACCCTAGAGTATAGGGTACTATTTTCCGATCTAGTGAAGGAGACAATTCTAAAAATTGTTAGAGAATTTCAAATGAGAAGAGAATACTGTGGCTGAAATAAAAAAGATTTCACCAAGATCACGAGTTGTGGGTTGAGATCTAAAACTGTGAGCACCAGTAAGAGAGGTGAGAGGTGTTGTGGGCAGAACACCCCTGAGACCTGAGTGGGGACCCCTGCGAGCGCCTCTAACAGCACAGCGGCCTCTGTGCGTTCTCTGGAGGGTGGATGGGTTTGTGCAAGGAGGGCTGACAGCCCGGGAGCACCTCTGGCAGGGTCCTGCCCTCCGGTCCTGGATCGCTGTGTGTGAGGGTTAGCGAGGACTGCATCCCCGCGGAAGCCTCCTGAGGGCAGCGCTGCCGTCCTGAGCTGAGCGTGTGCAGCACCTCTCAGAGTAACAGACACACAACAGAACTGAGATCTGTGGTCCACAGGCCAGCAAAGGACACGTGGGTGACAGAATGGGGTTTAGAAGATTAATGGTGTGGAGGAGCAGGTCTAACTGGGGGTGGTACGAACCTGTGGCAAGAAAAAAACAGGTACTGTTGGAAGGAGTGTAGAGGTGAATTTATGAGTCCCTCGCAGGAGCTGACAAGTGCCCAGAGACTGTCTGTCTCAGCTCAGTGGCTAAAGGTGGGTGAAATTTAAAATCGTAACTCAATATTCCTTCTAGTCAATGCAACTTGTTAGAAACACACGGGGCAGGCTTTAAGAAATCACTGTAAAAGTGAAGAAAGTTTCATCCTCTGAATAACTGGTACCTTGACTCCCCACACCACAGTAACCTTGAATCCCAACGTTGTATGGTTCTGTCTAATGACAACCATCACGGAGAATAAAGTTGATTCACAAGGCATGTGGGCATCAGAGCCTGCTCCTACCTGCTCAAGAAACCCAAAGTGCTAAAATGGAGTTCGTCTTCTAGTGGTACGATAAGTTGGTCACTCACAGGAACGGAACAGTTAAACCCGGGTAGGAGAATGTGCTCGCACATCAACAAGCTGCAGCATGGGGTGAGGGTCAACAGGCCAAGTGCAGAGGCCCGAGGAAGCTGGGGCCTCCCACACTGCAGCTTCTCGGTCCTCTCCCTCCAAGCCTGTCTCTTCCTGTGGTCTGCTCGGTTCCTTTTTGCTAGACTGGCTTCCTTCACTAGGAGAAGACATGGCAGCCGGCAGCCCTCCTCTCATTACCTCCAGTCCTGGGAGGAGCTCTGTCCCTTCTCCATGCTCTGATCCGCTCACCAGCCAACATACCAACGCCCTGGACACCTGTCAGCTGGAGACGGCAGGGAGCATGATGGACAGCACTCGCTCTAGCACAGGCCGGGCTCTTGGTGGTAGGCAGGAGCAGTGCTCCCAAAGAACTGTGCTGTTTCTAGGAGAAGAGACCCTGGCCCGGTCTTCTGCCCTGTCCACTGCTGTCTATGGTCAGCATACTGTCACATGCTGACCTTGTTCACTCTGCTAGGATTTTTGTTTTCAGCCCCAACTGGACACGTGAGAGAATGGGGGTGTTGGTTGACTAGGGCTGCCTTAAAAAGGGCCACCACCTGGGTGACTTACACAGCAGGGAGGTCCTGTGCCAGAGCTCTGGAGGCCTCAAGCCCAAGGTCAAGGCATCCAAAGGGTTGGCTTCTTCACAGGCTATGGGGCTCTGCCTCGGGCCTCTCTCCTGCCTCTGCTGGTTGCTGGTGATCTTGGGAGCTCCTTGGCCTGTACATGTGTCACTCCAAGTGCTGAATCAAGTTCACATGGGATTCCCCTGGACACATGCCATCTCTGTCCCAATTTGCCTTCTTATAAGGACATCAGTCATAAGGAATAAGGGCCCACCCCAAAGACACCTAACTTTGATGACTCCTGTGACAGCCTTACCTCCAAAGAAGGCCACACACCATCTAAGGTGAGTTGGGATGTCAGCGTGCCTCTTGGGGGAAGACACAATTAGCCCATGTGGGACATCTCCACTGGTGACAACGACTGGCCCTGTTGAGAGCTAGGGTCCTCACTCTGCCTCGGCCCAGTCCTTCCTAGCCCCCTCTCATGTGGGCGCCGCTTGTGCTCCTTGGCATCGCTGCTGTGTCTTAGGATCTTTCAGCCAATGTTAAAATTGTCAAGTCGTGTTCCACTCTGGCAATTCAAGTGAAAACAGCTTTCACTCTTTTTCTCATTCTCTTACCAAATAAAACATAAGTACACATTTTTCATGGCAAATCTATGAATGAGTAACATATAAATATGTCATTTAGAACTTTTTCTACTGACTTAGTTTTCTTGAGCCTACTTCTCAAGTGGAGTATTGGTTATTCACCCAAATGCTCACAAAAAATCAGTTCTCAATAAATGCAATCACTGTCCTATACAAGGTTGGAGCTGAGTTATAAACTGTTGAAGTCAAATATTGACTCTCCTTTTGAACATCACGTCTTCCATATTCCATCACAGTAGGTATTAAATAAAGAAGAGATAAAGTAAATTACCATGTAACCAGGTTATTTACCGGTAATTTGAGAAGAGCAGAAAATTTAGTTTTCCCATGAAAAGTTAACATGATCAAGGACTGATCCAAAATGTTGCTTTAAAGTCATGGCAAACCAACATACCCACTCCCTCCACCAGGCATCTGTCAGCCACCTGAGCGCCACCGGAAGACTTTGTGGCATTGGTGAACACAGGAGCACCTGGAACCGGTTCACCTGCTTTGTACTCTCAGGAGAGTCTGTTTGGGGAGGGCCTGCCGTGGCGACCACACATGTGTAGGCACAAACCCTCCTTCATCCAGCCAGGGACCTCGGAAGAGTGAAGTCAGCACAGCACTCCAACAGGAGGACGGGCCGTTGCAGGACGGTCTGGCGCCCCCTTTCTCCCCATGCGGAGGAGGCAGTGCCCGCCTCCCGGGAGCAAACTGGAAGCTGGCACGGTGGTGGCTTGTGGTATCCTGCAGATTCCCCGTGAAGGAGCCCTCACGTTCCGCCCAACATCAGGGACGAGGACGCACTCCATCCCGCAGGATGTCCCCACCACATCTCCCACTGGCCTTGGGAGAGCAAACCCAGTGATGGACACTCTCGAAGGCTACTCAGTGGGCTGCTGTCCATCCACAGAATGCAAGTGATGATGTGAAACCCACGGTTTTTACCAGTTTCTTTTTACTTCCAGATGGACTGTGTTTACCTTTCATGACATTTTAGCATCAGGCAAAAAAAAAAAAAAAAAAAAAACTAAAACTAAATCAAAACTCTTCTTGTATCAGACCAGCTCTGCTGTTATTTCATCAGGACGGAAGCCAGAGAGGAGCACTGCCTGCTCCTCCCTCCCAAGACTCAGCAGGGACCCGGGAACCAGAGTGCTGCTGCCTGGAGGTGGGCAGCACCGGGTGAGACCTTTCTCTCCAGTTTTCCAGGCAACAGTACACAGAGACAAAGGTCAGAGTCTGCCACGTCTATTTATGGAGACACGTGGTGTGGATTTAGTAAGTTCACCACAAGCTCCAGGGGCGCCTGTCTCTTTAAATCCGTCTCCTCCCAAGTGAAATTTGTGGCCCTGATGAATGTCGGAGCAGAGTCATCCATAAAAGGGCAGGGAAATCACATCCATTTGCATACAGTAATTATTCTGTGAATCAGGCCACCTTTATTGCTGGCAGAAAATCTACTGTGAGCATCACTCTATAGATCAAGTCTGAAAATCCACAGCTGAGGAGCGTGATTGTTTTGAGTCCATGTGGTCACACTCCTGCCGCGGCCCATCGCTGCCCGTGTTTCTGTGCAGACGGCAGAGTTTCCGGGTGCCAGTCCACAGGCCTCTGTTCTTCGGCCTCCTGTCTCTGCGATGCCGGTGCCTGTTTTGGGGTTCCCCGCTCATGCGCCTTGCTCTGTTTGCTACGACGGAGCTGAGCACAGGAACAACCCGTCTTGTCAGAATGGCCATCACCTGTCCCCCTCTCCAGAGCCCTCCACTCTGCCCCATCCACTCCAAACAGACGCGCCATCCCCATCGGCCAGCTCCAGTGGGCCTTCCCTGCCCAGGGTCCAGAGAAGGAAGAGGCTCTGAGAGGCGTCCTGGGGAGGAAGATGGAGTCCCTCAGCTTTGGGACTCTCTTTGGAAAGTAGGGAGATTGCAGGAGAATGGAAGAGAAGGTGATCCACAGGCTAAAAAGAGAAGGAAGGCTTCCTCAGAGGGTGAGGGGCCCTCAGAGGGTGAGGGGCCAAGGCCAACTCCGTCCCAAAGGGTGGACAGGGGTGTTCCTGCTAGAGCTGGTCCAGCCACAGCTGGAAGGCGGAGCAGCACAGGCAAGCAGGCTCGGGTGGTTGTGGGCAGGTGACCACAGTGACCAGGGCTAGGAGGTGCTTCAGGTTTTGTCTTCTCCGTTTCCCTCCAGGGCCCAGTCTGACTGGGGCAGAGACCAAGGAGCCTGAGCAAGGGCACTGCACGGCAAGGGCCTCCCGCAGCGCTGAGCCTGAACATCGATACGCGGATCCAAATGCCTGTGGCCCAGAGTAGAGACACATGTCTATGCAAAAGTCAGAAGGACACCTGACACAGCAGACACTGGAAGTCCTCGCATTGAAGGACTGTGCGAGGCCACTGTCCTGCCAGCAGGACACACAGCAAGTTAGAGGAACAGAGCAGGCACTAGGGTCACGCTAGGGTTCCTGTCTCATGGGGGACGGGCTGTGACCAGAAGCCCTTAGCAGGCGGCCTTCCAGTCTCAGAGTACCAGGGCTGAGGTGTGTTTTGGGGAAGCCACATGAAGACAAGTGTATCCGAAAGGACTTTTAAGTTCTCTGAGACTCTTCCTTCTTCCACCCTCAGCCTTCCTACTTGACCACAGAAGAGACACTTAAAACACAGAGGAACTCGAGACACTGCACCCAGGGAAACAGGACAGACACCAAAAGACAAGGACCACAGGGGTCTACCTGCATGAGGGCCCAGCACGGCCAATTGCCTAGGGACAGAAAGCAGAAGGGCTGCCCAGGCGGGTGTTGAGTGGATGCAGGTTCAGTTTGGGGAGGTGCGTGGTTCTGGAGAGAGGGGTGGCCCTGCTGCTGAGCACCGTGCAGAAGGCTGGACTGCAGCTTAGAACAGCCAGGACAACTGATGTCTTGTGCTGTGTGCTTTATGACAACAAAAGTCCACCTGAAGGGCGGCCTCCTGTCGGTTGTGGGGAAATCCAAATGGGATTGTTAAAGTTAAAAGAATGCAAAACTCCGGACTGTGACCTCAGGAACCACCTCAGTGAGCTGGTTTCCTCCCCTCTTCTCAGCCATCCCCGGGTGTGTTTGTCACCAGAGCCTCTACAATATATGATTCTGCCAAGCGGGTGTCCGAGAGGACAGGCCACCATCATTTCAGCGCAAGTTGGAACCAAACCATGTGTTTGGGGAAACACTCTAAATCTTCTGATCAATATAATTTTATAATCAAGGCTCTTTTAATAGCGTAGAAATAAGTATGTTACCACTGTGGCAGTAATCTCTGCAGTGAAATAGAATTTAATGGAGATGACAAGGGTTAGTTTAATGGACAGGTTTCCATTATTGGCTTTCAGAATAATTGTGGTGCTGCCCTCACCAGCATAAGAATAGCTGTTCTTCTGCACTCCCCCAACTTGTAGGTAGCTCTCCTGACAGAGAATAATTTGGTAATTTACCAAATATCACAAAATTATCTAAGAATGAAGGGAGACATTGTACCACTGCCAACCCAGGACTTTCATTTTATTGTACTTCCTCAGTGTTGAAACCCAAATCCATGGCCTCGAATCCAAGGAGGCCCTAAATCCCGTCTCCAGCCCGTAACTCAAACTTCTAGTTGGCAATGTTTCTCCAGAATTGATCACTTAATTCCCACGTTCTTTTTAGGTGGCAGGATAAAAGAAGAATACTTCAATCTGCATTGCCTTTGCTGATAGGAGATGACCTTGAAGAGACTGCCCCAAGGTGTTTGATTTTAACACCAAAACAGCAAAATGAGACCAGAGGCAAGAACCATCTAGAGACATTTAGTAACTTGGAAGAGACTGATCTTTCCTGGAGTTCATGCTTCCTCATTGCTCCCCCTCAGAGTTGTCAGTGGTCAAGTTTGCTCCTACAGAAAAATTTGATCTTATAACACAATGTTAGAAATTGCAAGCTCCGTATTCGACCTTTTCAAGGTGCAGGTGTCTATTGAGGATAGGGTCTGAGCTTCAGTGACCACTGGGCCCTCAGCTCTACTGATGCCTGGCACATCTCAGTAGCTGCTGCTCCTAAGACCCTGTGTGCTCCTCACAGAGAAGAGGCGGCTCATGGCCTGCACACACCTATGGGTCCCTGAGGGACGTCAAGTGCTGTGACAACTGACAACTCTGACCCAAGTAACAAGGATCTACCCCCTCAAGGAGCTTCCATTCTAGTGAGAGGGGCTAGGTGACAACTACTAAGCAAGTGGGACTTCAGGAAGCGGTCAGGGCCAAGTGTGGACAGGACCAGGTAGAGGACAGGAGCTGAGGGGGACTTCAGGTTGGGGATGCCAGCATAAGGACAGCCCAGAGGTGGAGTCCAGGCACAGGGTCCTGGCCTGCAGAGAGCCAGCTTGGAATGGTAAAGGGAAAGACCACAGCTGTGGGAGGTCCAGCGCTGGTGGGGGCACGGTGGGCAGTGGGAGGCCGTGGTGGTGAGGAAGGACTAGAGGGAAGGACTGGGCAGCAGGACAGGGCTGAGGAGGGCGGGCGGGCTCTTGTGGGAAGGCGCTGGGCCGCGTTGCTCCTGGAGGAAGCTGTGCCTCTCTGAGGCAAGGTCGGCGCTGAGAGTGCAGGGGACGGAAAAGGTGCGCATCATGAAGTAGCCATCGCAGAGAGGGCACCGCGGTTCCCGAGGCAGCCGCACAGGGTCAGCTGTGGTCTGAGCGCTCTTTGAGGTTCACTGTGAATTCAGCATGAGCTCAGTTTGCATGGCTGGATGATTGTCGTCTCCAGCACATTTAGGGCAGAGTATCGTGTTATTCAGGTTTCAGAGGGAGAATGAGGAAGCAAATTAAGGAAGGTTTCCAGGTACAAAGAATCTAAGGTGAAAAAAGCAAAAGTGAAAGTATAAATGGGAATTGTTGATGGTGAGAAGCACACGGGTCAGTGGAAGGGTGGGGAGTCTCAGGGGAGGCCAGGATAGGGCTGGAGGATGGGTAAGGGGCCGGTTCCCTGGCGCAGGATCCTTGGAGGAAAGATTTCCAAGGTAATGGAGTCACCAGGAATTGCACGGCTTAAAGCAAGACCGTCTGAGTGGATGGCGGAGGAGACAGGATGAGGAGATCCTTTAGGCAAGAGTCAAACTACGAAGGCCACAGTGATAAGTGACGTCTGTGCGCTCACACTCAGGTTGCCACAGAGCACGACAGGGATCCTGGGGAGATGAGTCCTCCCATCCCTAAATTCATCACAAGGTGAAGGTTGACTGACATGCATTTCCAGTAAAGTACGGACTTTGAAGTGAAGAGATGGTCTCAAGTTAAAACAGGGAGCAAAGGGGCAATTGCCAACTTCCCATATGCAGGTTCACAAGATATGGGGAAAGAGCACCCTTGGCTCCAAAGCTCTGTTCAGGGACAGCCACCTGTCATGGAGCAGGAAGTTGAAGACTACGCTGAGAGGAGCAGGTGATAGAGGAGCCTGGAGACTGCGTCACCCTTGAACCTGGCAGAGACAGCCCTGGGACAAGCAGGCAGGTGTCCCAGATCTTGGAGTTCTCATCCCAGAGAAAGGCTTGTGTGGACGGGACGCACCAGGAAACAGCATGGTCAGGCCTCAGGGAGGGCCGCCTGCCTGCGACAGTCTCCACCTGACCAGAGCCTGGCTGAAAGGGCTGGCTCGCCCCCCTCCCACTTCTCCCCCCTGGGGAGAAGCCAGTTCTGGGCCCAGCTGGAGCTGGACAGCTCGCCTTCCAGGCCAGATGTCCCATTTTCCTGCGAGGGGAGGCCCAGGAGTGTGCTGGGGTGGACTCTGAGCCCAGCGTCCACAGGAGGAGAAGCAGGCCTGGGTTTGGAGAGGCTGCCTGAGGGCTAAACTGGTTGGGCCAAGTCTGGTTTCCCGAGGTGATAAATAACGTGAAAGCACGGATTTCCAGGTGACCGGATGTGAGGTAGGCTAGGTTAGAGGACAAGTCATTTTGTCAGTATGAAAACCAATGAATGAATAAAACCAAGACTGAACTTGTTAACTTCAGCCAGGACTCCCCAAGAAGGGCTAGTCAGTCAGCCACAGGCACAAAGAGAAGAGGAAGTCTCAGGGTGTCCACCACCCCCAGATGGTCCACCCGAGGGTCCTCAGGCTAGGTGGGCAGACCCTGATCCACCGCAGAGCTGGCTCTTGCCGTCTTTGCCCTCCTTCCTCACAGAGCCACACCCTCAGAACTTTACACACCCGGAACCTTTAATAAACATTTGTTGATTCATTAAATAAGAGCTAATTGGGAAGATGGAAGAGAATTAGAAAAACTATACCACTTTAAAGAAATACCAAAGACTGTATTTTTTTTCAATTTTTAGTTTAAAATTTATAATGTGCTTATGGTCACATGGTTCAGACTGCCAGGTATCAGATTAGAATCTAAGTTTTCCCTACTGAACTTCTTATGTAAGTCACAGCCAGAAATTCCTACCATGGGTTTTCTTCCAAATTTCCTCTATATCATGTGAATTTTAATGCAATAAAAAGAGAATCAATTTAAAATATTCCCATGCACTGTATTGTAATTTATCCCATGTTATATGGGAAATATAATATTGTACTGCAAGGGGCCATCTCAGGTGTACTTGGCACATTCTAATTCCACTACAATGTATCCCCCTCGCTTCCTGAGGGAGCTCTCTCCATCTCTGGATACCCATATGTGACCTGGTTGGGAAGTTCAAGGCACTACATGGGAAGTTCTTCAAATCAGCCAGCTTCATTAATGCATTGGGTCTATGGATAAATGTAGGCAGTTTACTTTTCAGAGTATTATGTTCCCAGTGAGGAACAGAATTTAGCATTTCCAAATGGCAGAACCAGTCCAAGGGAGCCCTGGGACCGGGTTCTCTCCCTGCTTTCTCTGCCTCCTGGGTGACTGCGGTGCCTGCTGTCCATCTCCGTGGTGACGGTAGATGCTGATACTTCTCGGCAGAAATTCCATACGTTATCTCTCCCCTGTCAGACACAGGAGTGCTGGGAAAGGTGTCCTGAGTTTTATTATTTTTTCCCTGCTAGCTAGTGGTGCTACTCCGGGGCTCTGCTGTTCATTAGGGATCAAGCTGCCGATATGGGCGTGCTCAGATCAGTCTTTTATGTCACTGTACCAAGCCCAGTGTTTGCATTCCTCCTCAAATGAAAATTTGTCGGAGAAGAAAGGCATTAAACCTGTCACTGCAGATAAAGATCAGACGTTTGATTTCAAACAGAAGAGGCAAACACTCCACCACGGACTCCATTAACTCTCCAGCTCACTGCTCAGAGGGACGTGCCGAGCTAGGCCAGGCCTGGGGAGGGGAGTACAGCCAGACTTCACCACGGCTTTAGCAGTTACACACTCGGGACAAAAAGTCCATAACTAAAACAAAAATAAAATGAAATAAAGTAATGGAGGAGAAACTAATTGCAAACCTTGCCATGTCCCCCCTGAGCCCCTTTTATCACAAATGCAATTTCATTAGACAAGTGAGTGAGCAAATTTCATCTGAAAGCTAAATAAGATTCCACCACTTACAGAAAAGCAAGCGTTTGGGAAGATGGTTTTGGAAAAAGATTGGGCATTAAAAAACAAAGCCATTTCACAATACCCACATGCAATCACTAGAAGATGAACACCATTGATTAACAAAATGCATACCTTCGAAAGTCTTGCTACATTTCCACATTTTTCTTGTCTCCATTAAATAAAACCAATGTGTTTCTTTATTTCATTGAATAATATACAAGTAGTTGTCTTTGATCTTAACCTAAACTTTGAATTTATATGTCAGCTATTTCCAAAGGGTCTGGTCACTAAAAAGATTAATATTCATAATATTTCTGTGACCAGCTAGATGACAGATATTATTAGCCCCATTTTATGGATTCAGACAGTGGGGCAGGGAGAGGTTAAGTGACATGCTGAATATCACAAGGAAAAATTAAACTCTCAAATTTAGTGCACTTTTTATTATGCTCCTTCTGAAGGACAGTGTAGGAGGGTAGACCAGAAGTCACGAAGTGAGGGCTCTGGTCTTAACTCTCACACTGACTCATCGCATGGCCTCGGGCAAGTCATCTAACCTCTCTGCGGCTCTGTCTCAACATTAGGTAAAATTGACAATTCCTACCAACCATCCACACCCCTGCTGTGAGGATTAATGAAATGAGACCTGTGCTGCTCAGCTTGTTGGCAGAAAGGCTCTCTATAAATACAAAATATGCTGAGTGCCTTCTTAGAGGTTCTGCAGGATTTTACAACCCGCAGGGGACACTGGAACATGGCCATGCATTTGAACAGGCTGTCCCCGAGTGCCCCCCGGGGACAGAGAGACACCGCAAGACCATGGCCTCTGCTTCAAGTGGAGAAGTGCAGGCTGGGAAGCATCCTTGCAAGTCTGGGAGGATAGTGGTCATGGCACTGTGCAGACAGGGAGGGTGCGTCCACCCTGGGGAATTGTCCAGCAGACCCACTGCCTTCTCAGGCCACCCTTGGAGGGCCTGTCTTGGATATCCCATCTAGGAGACCCACTTGGTGCTGTACAGGTGAATCTGCACCTGCTTCTGACCCCTGAGGGGCACTGCCCTGGCCCTCCCAGTGGGCAATACCCCTAGTGAGGAGTGAGCCAAGTCTGAGGGCTCCAGCAGGAGACGCTTGGGAGGAGCAGAGAGGAGCTGCTCGCCACAGTCCTCACATCTGGGCATGGGAGAACAAGGCTGGGACTCGGCCTGCCTGTGTGTGTCCCTGCACAAGCCATGGAGGTGACTCCTCTAACCGTGCCATCCTCCTCCCACCTACACTCCGTGTGGGCGACGAAGACTCCCGGGTGGCGTCTCCAACCAGAACTGCCCTCAAACTCCAAGCTCACCTGTGCCACTGAGGAGCCCGCACCACTGGGATGCGGAACAGACCTCTGCAATTCCCATGCCCTGCACCTCCCCTGACCCATGCTGTTGGCTCAGCCTGTCATCATATCTCAACTGTATCTCCACAGAGCCAGCGGCTCAGGTCAAGAACACGGGAGTCAGCCTGTCCCCTTCTCACTTCCCACCCACCTCCCAGGAAACTCCCGGGGCACATGGCTCAGAGCATTCCTTCCATCCTCTCTCCTCCATGGCTCGGCCCCTGGTCTGAAACACCCCGTTTGCCCAGGCCCTCGGCCCCTCTCAGCATACTGACTGGTTTCCCTGGCCCTCTCTTTCCTCTCCTGCAGTCTACTCTCAACGCAGCACAAAATTATTCTTTTAAAATATAACCAAGACCCTTTCATGCATTTCTACACCACATCTGCACATGACCAGTGCTCCATTACTTTCCTGCCCCCAACCCGACTACTCTCCCTGACTGACCTCATTGCTACTCCTCAACTGCACCAGCCACGATTCTGCCTCAGGGCCTTTTCGTTGGCCATAACCTCTGCAGCAAAGATCTGTACCCAAATATCTGCTTACCTAGTCTCCTACATGCATCCAATCCCTGTTCCCGTCTTATCTTTTTAGACGTCTTTGGAGACTGTTTCTACCTCCCACTACTGCTCTCCCCTGCCTCCCGCATCCTTGCTGCCCCTCCAGCACCTCGCCTGCTCTGGAGCCACACCTTGGGCACACTGCGGCACTTTCTTAGGGCGGCTTTGAAGTCCCACAGACTGGAGGCTCCGAAGCCTGCGACTGAGATGGGGGTTGGTTCCTGCCAAGGCTGCAGGAAACTCCTGGCCAAGCCCTTGCCTTGAGGAAGTAGGTCTGCAACATGCGAGCTTTGGGGACACGATTCAACCCCAGAGACACACCAGGCTGCACTCGTGTCTTGGGCTGCTCTGACGACATACCAAAGTACTGAGCCCCTTAAACAGCAGGAAGCTCTGTCTCCAGGTGCTGGAGATCCAGTCCGGCTGTCGGCAGGGCCAGCTCCTTCCCAAGCGGAGGGGAGAATTGAACCCTGTCTCTCTCTAGGCTCCCAGGTAGTCCTGGCCGTCCTTCTGCTCCTGACCTGTGGACAGTGTGGCTCTTGGGTGGCATGTCTCCCTTCTCTGCATGACGATCCAGGTTTGTCGTCACTTGCGGACACCAGCATGTACAGTGCAGACCATGGAGAGACCCCACCTCCACAGGAGGAGGGGAGGACCCACAGAGGCCTTCCGAGGGGCACAGCTCAACCCCAACGTGCACAGTGTGCTGCCTGGCGCCTCTCCTCTTCGTCTGCTGCCACGGGTGCAAGGCCCGCCCTGGGAGGCCGGCAGGTGCCTCCTGTGCTTCTGGTTGCTTCACTGACCGCAAAACACTGCCAACGATGACCAGCGCATAACTGTGCTGATGAACGTTCTGTAACTGCAGGAACAAAGGACTTTACGGCCATGTGTGGACCGGTTCTGCCCCCTGCCAAAGCCAGGCAGGTATTCCATCAGGGACCTGCGGCCCAGGCCCCAGCGCCCCCTCTCACCCCATAGGATCAGGCTACAGCAACTGGGGTTGCTGGAGATGGTGAGGTTGTTTTCAGGTGGCATCCGGGCGACTTGAAGCTGAACCTTCCTGGGCTGTGGCCTGAGGTCGGTCCTGCACACCCAGTGTGAGCTCACCCCTCTGTGCTAACCACGGGGCTCCCCATAGCGGTGCTAGTTTACAATCCTCAGAACAAGAAAGGAGACTTCTGAGGACTGATTTGGGGACAGCAGTGCTTTGGGGGGCCCAGGGTTCCTGAAAGGCCGTCCAGCCAGCCTAATCTGAGGGTAAATGGCAGGAGGCCCAGCGGTGGCTACCGAGTGCTCAGCATGGCCCTTATCAGTTTCAAAGCCGGAGAACTTGGATTTGTTTTACTAGCTTACATAGACTCTCAGATCCTTGGGAAAATCATTTTCCTTAATACGTCATTCTTGTTTCTGGAACGCCTTCAGAGGACATGTCATGTGCATGTGCTACAGATGGGAACAAGGTCACTCTCTCCACAGCCTCCATCCTTGTCCCCCACCCCAAATGTGTCCTGAGAATTTTCGAGCCCTTTACACAGTGATCTCAGGTTTTAGTCCTGGAGGAGACTCTGCTGGGATTCCCTGTAGACAGCTGTGCGGCCTGAGCCCACTGCCTGTCTGTGGAGCTCAGGCCTCGTCCCTTCATCCTGGGTTGCTGCAGGGTTCAGGCACTGGCCACCACGTAACAACCATTCCACCAGAGCCAGGAGCCTGTTTGTAAATGATCCAGCAGGAAAACTGCATCGCCTTCCTTTCATAGAAAGAGTTTTAGCAGAACTCATGGCTGCGTCCTTCCCAGTCCCGGTTGGTTCCCACACACAGTGTTTTACAGGTCCCAGGCCGTCGGGTGTCACTTCCACAGCCTCTCCTTCGTTACCCACTTAATAGGCTCTCCTGCGCCCTGTCTGTGTGGCACCAGATGGCATTGCCTCCTTAGACTGGCTGCTGCCTTGTTCACACAGAAACACGAAAGGTCAGGGAGACCATATGGTGTGGGCTGTCCTGCCCCTGCACACAGGAGCGGCCACACTGCCACCTGAATGTCCCCCACCCCGAAGGTAGCATGGCTGCACATATCGGACTCTCTGTTCCCTTTCTACTGAAGCACCGCAGCCAATGAGTCCCTCAGCTTCTACAATCGGGTTGTCTTTTTGTATTCCAAACACCTTTATTTTATAGAAAACCAAATAATAAGGCGATTTTAACCTGGTTTCTTTTCCCTTAAAAAGGGTGACTATGGATTTATTTTTATAAATGGTGTCGTTTTTTGAACAATTCTAACGCCGCCCCCTGGTGTCTTTCCGCACACTCTGGGTGGAGGGCAGTGGGATGGTCCCCGCGGGAAGCCTGGGCGGTGTTCCTGCCACCCACTCTTCTCAGTGAGCGAGGTCGTCCTGTGTCTGGCGGGTTGGGCTGCAGTCCCTTCGTTCTGATTGTTGCTCAAATGTCAGCATCAGGACTTGGCGCCTTTACATCTCTCTAGTAAGCCCCAGCCCCCAAAATGGACACCATGGTGCTGCCAACTTTGGGGAAAAGCTAGCAATCGAGAAATGTGCCACCCTGGCCAACGCATCCCCCTACCTCCATGGCGTTGCCCTGGATTCTTCAGGACTGACAGCTCTGACGTGGAGCCTTTCCCTCTGTGAAGTCCCTCCTGCACATGGTGGTTGATCCCTTGGAATTCTCCAAACCCCTCTCTTTCTCTTTATAACTGAAGAAATTTGATTCTTCTTTTCTGAATTAATAAACAGTCCTCTGTGGCTTAAATTCCCTCTCTCTGGGTTCACCCCCCGCCCCCCGTGTGCCTCTGTTCCTCTGAGGCAGACCCCAGAGCCCTTCCCATTCACCCAGAAAGAAGCACTTCCTGGGGTCATGGAAGCTCCACAGATTTTAGGTTCACTTTCTCTTCCCTCCCTTTCACCTTGGGCCTTAAAGTTCAGACCATCATTACATTTTCACTGGATTCAATTAAAAAATAGCTATTGTAAAAATACCAAGCAAGCCAGTCAGCTCGACCTCAGTTCTGCGTGGCCTTCCCCACACAGCTCACTCTCCAGCAGTTTAGAAGTGCTGTTTGTAATTCCAGGTATTTGCTGTTGTCCCAATCAGGTGGCTGCCTGCTTTTTCATTTTCCTAAAGTAACCTGACTCGGTTCCTGGTATTCCACAGGCTAGGAGATTGCAGGGCAAGTTTCAGGTCTATGTGCCTCCTTGCAGCACTGCACCGTCACTGGTCTGCCACAACCTGGGCTGTTTGCCACTTGTAATGGAGGCACTTTAAAATTTCATTGCAAGAAGATACAAACGGAGTCACAGACTACCAAGTTAGGCTGAAACACTTGAGGAGTTCAAGACTTACAAAAGAATTGCATGGGGAACAGAGGATCCCCTCTGCTCTGGGTATGTCCCCATGTTGCCTGGGGTAGTGGCAGTAGCTGTGCTCTTCTTCTTGGGGCTGCTGTGTGACTGGTGGTGCAGGTAGAACTGCCACCTCCTGCTGCACAGTAGCAAGGGTTCCATCAGTGTTCTTGCCTGAGCTCCAACAGGAGCTGTGCGGTGACTGTTATTATTCCTACTCAGCAGAAAGATAAACTGAGTCACAAATAGGTGAAAAGACTCAATTTGAGGCAAACAGTGAGCCTGTGGAAAAGGCAAGACAAAAGCCCAGATATTCTAAATTTCATCTGATTTATCCACAGTACAACCCTACAATATAATACAATATCCATTACAGACAGGAATGAGTCTCCTGGTTACCATTTCCCCAAACAAATAGAAATAGAAGTCACTCAACCCTGAAACCCACATAACTGCAGGTAGATTAAAGCTTTTCCTCTCTAGGTACAGCCGGGGGGATGCCGCCGTGGAGCCAGGCTGCAAGGGGCTTCACGTGGCGGTAGGCAGGGCGATGCTGATTGATGGAAAGGTGCCTGTGTCCCTGCAGAAGGAGGGGCGGGACTGATGCCTAACGCTTCAGGTTATTGAAATAAGCACCTGATGTTCTGGACACTTATCTAGACGAAGCCCCAGTCCTGAGCCCTGGGCTCATCCCCAGCTCTAATAGCATGTCAGCGATGGTGACCAGCGAATTAACCCTGGAAAACACTTATTGATCCCCACCCCAGATTGCTGACTTCAAAAAAAATGTCATTGCTTCATCCCATCCTCTGTTCCACCTCATTAGCTACTGTCACTTTGCGCCTGAGCACCAGGGGACTCGTTATTCCTGACACAGTGTTCAGCGTAGGATGCAGGGACAGTCGGGGCCAGGACAACAAGTGGTTCTGCATCCTGCCATGGTCTTCCTCTCCTCTGAGGGTGGAAGGAGTGGCCATCTGGATGGCCACAGCATGGACAAAGAGCCTGAGGCCGTAGAGGTGCTGGGCACTCGCGTTCTTTATGGTGTCGTTAAGCCGTGAACTTGAGTCTCCACAACTCCTGGAATGCTGCTTTCAGGGCCTAATAAAGCTTCTTTTCCTGTAGTAATTGGCATCTCCTCGGGCTCCTGCTGATGACCTCAGCTCACCCCAGGACACTTTTATCAGAGAAGTTGCTGAGCTCCATTAGATGAGTCTTAATTAGGTGAGAACTACCCAGAGATCTGAAATGCAAATTAGAAGGCTGGAGAAGTGGAATCAGACCAGATCATTAAGGAACAGGCTGGGAAAGAGCATGAGTTTGTGAAAATTAAAAAAAAAAAAATAAGAATATGAAGGGAAAATAGAAAGTTTACCCTTCATAGGCATAAGGGGCTCCAGGAAATATTTTTAAGCTCTAATATCTGTAGACTTTGTGTTTTATTTGTACATAGACAAGTAATAGAGGACAATAAAATTTTACTTCTCTTCTTTTTTCTTACACATGGAATGGAAAGAATATATGATTTGTGATAGTTTTAAAATCTATCAGAAGTAGGCAAAATTCAACAGTAGATATTTAAATTAGGGAACTTGCCTTTAAAAAAAATGTTTTAAGGGCAGATCCTAATTTGAGGCCTGGGCTTCAGAAACAAAACTAATGACCCAGAGTGGACAGTGGTCTAAGCACGCCCTTCAAATGTCAGCGCACCAAAGTCCTATGCCATTTCTCAGATGTTTCCAGCACTTCACTTTCAGATAAAACATCTGCGACATCTTTCTGTTCATTAGTGACAATAAATGCTTGCTCTTTGATGTCTGACCCAGCCAAGGGTCTTTCTAACCCAGTGTGTATGGACAACGTGGGTGGTTTTTGTGGGTGACTCTGTGGAGTTTAGGCTGGGGAAAGGGCGCCTTCCTGCCATAATCCACTTTAGTAAATACTATTCAAGAGGGCAACGTCTAATTTCATTTTCTACTGTTTAATTTCTATAGAAAAATTAGAGCTGGTCTGAAAGGATTGATTAAACTTAAAGATTTTGAAAATGTGATTCATGACTAAAGGTTAAAGGAAACGCGTTCAAATGAAAGTAATGCTGACAGGAGAGTACCCATGGGTGCCAATGGTGTGCAGGCTTGGGTGGGGACATGGCAGGTGGAGGAGGACACCGAGCGCAGGATCATAGCATTGGGCATGAACAAAAACGAGAGTCGTGAGAAACGGCTGCCTTCTGAAGAAGGAGCTGCTGTCTCAGGAAACACCTGGTTTTTGCTGAGACCCTGGTGGGTCCGAGATAAGCAAACACAACCCTGAGTGGTTTAAAATGCATCCATTCCACAGCCTGACAGTGGGATGTGTGTAAGAGACAGAAGGCTGAGGAGAGAGGAGGTGGAGCCAGGCACCAGGAGGAGGTGGGATTCCCTGGGAACATAAAGACTCAGACTAACAGGAAGTCTAAGGCAAAATGCAAAATATTAAGAGTTTTTAAAGTTCCAATATATTAGCAGCTTTCATTATCTATTCTGTAGATATTTGATGTGATGACATTGGGCCACCTGGAGAGTCCAGGGTGACCTCCTGGTTGAAGGTTCTTACAACCGACCACGTCTGCCAAACGAGGTGACCATGAACCTCTACTCCCTCACACAGCCTCTGCAGTGAGGAGTCGGGGTGTCCCGGCTGGGTGCTCCAGCAGGCACTCCCTCAGGGGGACACGGCCAAGCTGATCACAGGGATGGGGGGCTCCTCTGAGTGTTGGAGTGGGGCTGGGGGTTGCCCCAGGTCTTCATCAGGTGTGTCCTTCCCTGAAAGTGTGAGCGTCCTCTGAACATGGCAGCTGGCATCTCACTGTACGGGTGACCTGAGAGACAGCACGGGGACTGCTGCCTCTGCTGCATTGACTTGGTCCCTGTCCGAGGAGGCTGGGCAAGGGTTTGGGTGCCAAGGGGCGGTGGTCCCTGGAGAGCACACGCTAGGCCTCAGCAGCCCTTCACCTTCCCATCCATCTGCCGTCCTCGCAAATGTCTTGCTAATTTTCAGTTTTGGAGAGGGACATTTGTAAAAGGGCCTGGTTGAAATCGTGTGAGATCGAGCAGAGAAAAGATGATCCACAAAGAGGGTTGAATAAGCACACCTCGTAACCCAAAGTTGGGATACACTATCAAAACTCAACAGTCCCCCTACCAAAAAGGTTGTCAACCCCCAAAATGTTGGCAAGTTTTGCATAATTCTTGAAATGGTAGGGTATCCATTTTATGAAAATCACCATGAGTGAACCTGTGAAGATAACACCACCTGGATCTCACAAGGCTGTGGGTCAGGGCTAGGCGTGAGCCTCTCAACCCAGGCTGCTCAGGGCTGCTTCCCTCCTGCAGGCTGCGGGGCAGCATCTCCACCCAGTTTTCTCAGGACGCTGGCCAAACGCAGCTGTCGGGAGGCTGCGGGGCTCCTGTCTCCTTTCCTGTGTCCCTTTCCATGCTTTCTGAGCTCTGCCGTCTCCTGTCTGCACAAGTAAATCCCTTTCAGAGCCAGCGAAGGCACGTCAAGTCCCTCTGAGCTGCCGCGCTGCCACCGTGGGGGCTTCTCCTGCTCTGCTCTTCTTCTGGCTGCAGAGAGCTCACCTGGGGAGCCCTCCTGTATGACATTGGGCCACCTGGAGAGTCCAGGGTGACCTCCTGGTTGAAGGTTCTTACAACCAACCACGTCTGCCAAGTCCCTTTTCCCATGAGACAAGCATGTAGCATGTTCACAGCCCCCAGGGCTGGGTGTGCATGTACTGGGGCGGCCTTCCCCTCACCAGTGCTCAACAACCACCGCACCTGCAGGAGGGCTGGGAATGAGTGTAGTGGGAAAGGGCAGGGGGAGCATGCTGCTCCTCTTAGAAACCAGGCACCAGGGTCCCTCTCAGGCTCAGACACCTGCCCCAGCTCCACACAGCTGCAGCTGGAGCAAGAATGGGTACCTGGACCCAGGTATCCTCCCTGGACCCTGGAGCCTGGGTGGAGACTGGGGTTTCAACTTTATTATTTGACTCTTACAACTCAAATTGTGGATATTTCCCTGTCTTGAATTTATTTGCCACATTTTAGTGCACCTCTAGTTTACGGCTAAGTTCTAAACTCTAGAAGCAGTAATAATGTAAGTTCCCAAAAACTCTAGCTACATTGGTAGTGGCATTATGACAAAGAGGCTTGACAGAGGAGTGTTGTTCACTAGTATGGTGTTGGACTTACATTTGTTTTTATTTAAGTTTGGCACTATTCTTTCATATGGTCATTTCTGGGTGGTCAAGGAAGCCTTGCTTGTGTTAGGCTGCAACTAGGCTGCAATCTCTTGGCCTGGTCTGAGGTCAAGTTCAAGGACCACGAGGAAAGTTCAGCTCAGCCTTCTCCATCCTTCCCCACAGCAACAGGTCTCTGATCTGTTTTTATTTCATCTCCTTTTATTTCTGGACACAGTTCCTTTTAATCCTTTCTTCCATTATGAATATATGTGAATTCTTCAGCCAAATTCTCCCTTTAAAATAAATTTTTTCTTATTTCTTTCTAATTTTTCTAATTGAGAAACCAATAAATAACTTGTTGTCAGGTTGCCTGTACAAAAGCTAATCCACAATTAACATAAAATTGATACATTCCACATTCCCAAAGACAGTATTCTGAAAGGGAATATGTGCTTTTCTAAGTCTGCACATGTTCATAGCTTGTTTCACTGTTTTTATTCAATTAATAGAACAAGTTAACATTAAAAAAATTTCAAACACTTGTTTCACAGTGCTGGACAAGTTCAACTAGTTCTATTAAAATAGTCAAATATTTTTGATTTGTCATAGACACACAGGGGCTCCATGGGTGGAGTTCAGCATATTCTCTGGAATTTAGATGCTACCTGGCCATCTTATTTATGTTCCTTATTTTATGTTCCAGAAGGAGAATTTTCTCCAGGAACAGTATGTGAGTTTTAGCACAGTATTAGAATCAGAACTACTTTCACATGCAGATTGAGCCTAACCATTTTGCATTTAAAAAGACTAACAAGCTGGCATGTTCTTCCTCGTGTGCCCATATACATGTGTACATTTAAGAACATATCAAATATTCTCTGCAGGTCTGAATCAATTAGTGATGTCCTCGGGAAGCTCTGGTACCAAGTTGGAATGCTCAGCTCACAAGAGCATGGTGGCCTGGAGGAGTGCTGGGTTCTGGAGATAACCTTCTTAAACTCTGCTAAAGAGCAACCAAACTCATCTCTGTGAGCAAGAAGGATGAGAAGCAGGCACCGGATTGTGCAGAGTGGTAGCACTAATAAGCAACTGGCAGGCACATCAAGAACTCTGGTCCCTGGCAACAAACCTGAAATGGCCAGGTATAAATTTCCTGGGTAATTTGCCAACTAAATAGTACACACAAACACCTGAAATGATCATCAAAATGCTTAATTCCTGGCAACAAAATATCAGTGTCCCCCAGGGCTGCCCGAAGCAATCACCAATTGAGCGGCATACTTGAAAGAATAGAGCAACTAGAAAATAAATCAAAACCCATCCTCAGTATGTTGGAGAGGTGGTGCTAGAACTACTCAGGGATTCCCAGAGCCGGCCAATCTCACTATCAGGAGTGAACCTATGGTTTCCCCTATCCTTCCCTGTTAGAGGCAGCAGTCAGTTGAGAACAAGAAAGGTTCTTGAGGATCAGGTAGCTTATCTAATGCCCCCAATAGCTCTGTCTGCTACTAATGTGAGTGAATATCCTTAGAGATTTGCATGAATGGATAATTTAGTAACATTGAAGTTTATCAAGCCCTTCCATTAATATGAAGATTATTCATACAGTAAGAATCTCAGATGCCAGTTAGGAGATGGTATTAATTCAAGTACCTGGTGAAGGCAGAGTGGGACCCCAAAACATCCACACCCTCTTCCGTAGAGCCTGTGGATATGTTACTGTACATGGCAAATGGGACTCGGCAGTGGGGTTCAGGTTACAGGGCTTAATGGAGGGAGACTGGGGAGATTGTGTTGGGTGACCCCAGGTGGCCCAACCTGATCTGAACAGCAGAGGACTTCCTGTGGCTGGAAGCACAGGGGCAAGGGCGAGAGGAAAGGCCAGGTTGGCCGGGTGGAGGGCTGTTGTGCTGTGGGAAGAAGGGAGGACTGCCTAGCAGTAAATGTGCATGGTTCTAGGGAGCCCCAGCAGGGAGCCAGCAAGGACACGGGTGTCTCAGCTCCACCGCCCCACACAGCTTCATCACTCAGCAACCAAGCAAGCCTGAAGTGGCCTCTGGCAGCAAAGCCAGAGTGGACAGCACAGTGAGATCCTGAGAAGAGGATCTCCCCTGGATGTCTGCCTTCAGAGCTGTGAGATGATAAACAGGATTGCTTTAAATAGTTCAATTTGCAGCAGATTTTATGTGACAAAAAAGCAATGGAAGTATTTTTAACAGGGTTTTGAAATTTCCTCATCAAGAACACATCCCTGAGTGCATTAGCATTGGAGCATGCCATCAGGGAAGGCAAGCTCAGGACCCAGAGCTCCGTCTCTAGGAGAACTTGCCCTGAGTGCCTCCTGTGGTTAGGCCACTGCAGCGGGAGGTCTCACACAGGCACAGGGGTCAGCCAGTGAGGAACTGAGAAAAGGTCTAGCAACAGTGCAACAATCCAGGCAAGGCCAGGGGAGCCCCCAGCCCAATGGTGGGATGAAGTTCCACCAGCGATATTGAACTCAGTCCGGGTGTTGGTCTTAGATCATGCAAAGTCATGCTCCCGACAGTGAATTAGTTGCCTGCATCTTTTTCATTCATAGGTTTGTTGTTGTTGTTTGCAAAATTCCATTTCAGATCGTTTCTTTGGTTGCTTCTGTTGTCATCTGTTCTCTTTGGGTGCCCAGGAGCTCCCTCTTCTCATAGGAGTGCCCCTTCTTTGGGGGATACTGCCCTCATCTCTTCATGAGGTTCTGATGGGGGTCCTGTTAAAACACCCAAGAGTCCTGGCCACCGCTGGGCTGATGGCGAGGGGCAAGGTCCTGTCTAATCACGGGGCACCATTGTCTCTGCGTTATCATCATTCCAGGAGGAGCCCCGCCCTGGAGCTAGGTCTGGGAAAAGGGAGTGATGAGAAGCCCCGTGTGCCCTGGAACGTGACGTCCAGAGTTTCATTAGCCCCTACCTTCTCCTCTCCCTGAGCAGGCCCATCAGCCATGGGAGGAAATACTGGCTGATTCTGTAACGAGGAGGCTGAGAGATGGAGAGGGGAAGCAGAGGGAGACAGAGAGAGGAGAGGGAGAGTGGAAAGAGGGAGGGAAATGTGGGAACCAACCTGCTGGAGTCCTCCGAGCCCCTGAGGCCGGTCTCCAATGCCCTTGAAGAGGCATAGGCCAGTATATGCCCTCTGTGGCTGCAGTTACCTGTGAATTCTTTCTTCTCCATCTTTGGAGGTGCCTAACTTGACTCATGCTCTGGTGTTGAGAGCCATAACCAAGTCAAGATGGCACCTGGCACTTTGCCAGGGGGAGTGGTTGGTGAGGTGACGCCAGGGAGCCAGTAAGATGATGATAATTAAGTTAAGCTGTGTACAATTATTAAGATAATGACTGATTGCTGTAACCGGGTGATGCTAAACTGAAACGAGCTGTGTATTCAGTTGTGTGTATAAACCTCTGCTGTCCGGCAATAAGGAGGCTCCCGCTACCTTGGGTGCCCGCTACTTTTGAGTACTGTGGACCCCAGTGAGGTGTGAGGTCCACAGGCCCGGCCTACTTCATCTCCCATCTCTGTCACATGTCCCTGGATCTTCTCTCTGGTCAGCTGGAATGATACGCCCCTCAGGAGACCTTGAAAACCTCATGTCAAAGAGGGAACTGAGTTTCTGAGTGACTGAGGCAGTAAAAAGGCCCCATTGACTATCCAACCATCTAGGATGTTGCTTTATTCAGCTATTTTGCTGCTGTGACCAAAAGATGTGACAAGAACAATTTTAGAGGAGGAGAAGTTTATTTGAGTCTCAGGTCTTCAAAGGACTCAGTCCATAGCTGGCCGGCTCATTGCTCTGTGCCTAGGAGAGGCAGAACATCACGGTGAACGTAGATAGCAAGAGGAAAGCAGCTAGGGACATGGCACCGGGAAGCAGAGAAAGAGTCCTCACCAGGGACAGAAAATATACCACAAAGGCACACTTACAGTGACCCACCTCCTCCAGCCACGCCCTCCCTACCTGCAGTCACTGCCCAGCTAATCCACCACCAGATTAGTGCACTGATCAGATCAAGGCTCATTTCACCTCTGAACTTTCTTACATTGTCTAACGCAGAGCTTTTGAGGGACACCTCACATCTACACCACAAGAGACATCACCAAGTGAGGAACAGCCTTACACCTTTGTAACTGTTACCCATTTGGGCCATTGATTATAGCAGAAGTAGTTCTCCAACAAATATACCAGGTTCCTGTCACTCGAAGCCCCATGAATCCTGATGCAGGGATTTCTAAGATAAATTTTGCATCAAGAGTGACATTCATGTGTCAACAACAGTGTCGAGACCATAACTGCCTGCTGCTCTGGGTCGGGCACTTGTAATCGAGCCCATGGATCTAGTACCTTAGCTGTAGAGTGTAATCACCCCAACTGCCAGACAGGGTCACCACAAAGACCAAACGGGATGACCAATGACAGTCAGTTACGATGAAGGGCAGAATGACAGATCCAAGAAATTAAAATTGACAGATACATGGCAAATGTGGATGGTGGACAGGATGGGTGGCTGAGGAAAGAAAATGAAGGGAAACACAACAGAGAAAGATGAGACTAGTAAGCATTATGAATAAAATGACACAATTATAGAAATAAATAAAACCAATCTAAAAATATTATGTGAATTTTTGAACAAATAAATGTAAAAATCCTGAAGAAATAATTAATTTCTGATTTGACTCAAGAAGAAATAGAAATCTTAAATAGATGAAATGAAAGATACTAAAAATACTATCAGCACCCTTCTTTAACAAAGGCACCAGAATGGATTGCTTTTACATGCTTTTTCCTTTTCATCTTTCCAATAACTGATACCTGTGATGTTTTAATGGAAACAGCGCTGACTTCTGTGAGTTTACTCTGTAGTGAGGTTGTTTCTGTTCCTTGCTTTACCCTTGCTTTGCATATTATTTTATCATGGAATCTCATCCTCTGTCCTTCATGTGTGTGACCTCTTGTTTTATTGAGTTCATGTTTGCATAACCATAGTCTCTAGAGAGATCATCATCCTCCATGGTTACAGACATTTCTTCTGTCCTTGAGTCATGCTATTTTCCAGACTGGGTTCTCATTTTAACAAATAGGGTTGGGGATGCACCCTTCCACAACCCAGAAGAATAGCCCAAACCAGTTTTGAAAACGAGTGTGATGGGAGGAAATTTGTTCTGTGTGATGTTTGAACATATTAAAATGTAGAATAATGAGTTACGTTTTGTTGATATAAGAATAAGCAGCTTAGTAACTATTTCCTTGAAAAGCTCTGCTGTGCATACCCACCCACCCAAGTGTGCATCCAGACGGTCATATTTTATCTTCTTACCCCGCATCTAGGCACCTTGTGGCCTCCTCGTTTCCTTGTGGATCCTTTCCTTCCTCAGCTCTATCTCCTATGATGTTTTTCTGAGTCTCTTTGGAAGGCTTAGGTCCCTGGTGGTCTACACCTGAAAGGAGGCTCGTTACCAAGCTGCCCCCATAGAGCACAGAGCTTCCCATGGCCCCATGGACACCCCTGCAAAGAAGCGAAGCCACCAGACAGGGCCTGAGGTTGTGCCGATCGTGTTGAAGCTGCAAGTCCAGGTGTGCCTGGGCTGACGTCCCCTCGCCCTTCGTCAAATAGACCAAATCTCCATTTTCACTAAAGCCATTTGAGTTACATAGGTCCTGGCTGTATTGGCTTACTTTCCAAGTTTGCTTAAAAGAAGAAAACTTCTATTGAGATGCAATTCACATACCACAGAATTCACCCACAGTGTGCCATCAGTGTCCACTGGTGTACTCAGAGACCTGTGCATCGTTCTAGGACACTTTCACCACACTGTACCTAAAAGCTGAGGCTCCAGCCCCTTTCCACCCACCCACATGCCAGACTCAGGATGCCCTTGCTTTCTATTTCTGTAGATTGGCGTATGCTAGAAGCTTGGTGTAACTGGAACCCCGTGGTGTGGAATTCTCTGGCTGGCATCTTTCACTCAGAATGGTGTTTTCCAAGCTCCTCTGTGCTGTAGCACATCAGCAACTCAATTTTTGTTGTTGTTGCTAAATAATGTTCTGTTGTACAAATATATCCCATTTCATTTGTCCATCATCAGTTGATAGACATTTGAATGATAGTAAAGAACCCATGAATGAGAATCTTCTAGAGTTCTGCATCTCATACTTCCTCCTTGTGTTAAGCTATTCCTCTGGCCCTGAAGCTAGCCAGGTCTGCAGTGAGCATCTGTTACTGAGATGCTGAGTTCTTGGCTGGCCATGCTCTTTGCTGCCTTGAACAGGAAGCGGAGGGGACTGAGAAGATCATTTTGGAGTAAACAGCAATGGAAGCAAAACTCCAACTTTGAAATTTTAGACCCTGAGCGAACAGTTCTGGATTCTTAGCCATCAGTTGTGAGGACCGTGCAGTGCTCACTCTTTTAAATTTTACAATTATATTTTAAACACTTTATTAAATGTTTGCAGGCAACCTGTCCAAACCTAAGCAAGAAGAGATGGATAATCAGGCAGTGCTAGGTATTTTAATTCAGCTATCAATTCTCCTGTGTTTTCCTCTCAGCACTCCCACTGTACCTGGACACCTGGGGCAGCGGGAGTTGCCTGGGGGAAGATCCACAAGGACTCCCCACCTTTCCCGTCCCTGCTCCTCGCACCTCTGTGGGGTGAGAGCAGTCCCTGAAGTTGACTGCTGAACACTGTAAAGCACGTTTGTGGGAGACAGATGGGCGCTAGGAGGAGCCCTCCTCAACAGCCAGACAGTAAACGGGGGACTTCATCTACTGCTCACACAATGCCTCTTTTTCTCTTCTAGAATGCTCTAGCTAGTTACAAGCCACCCATCAAGAGCTTTCTCTCAGTTTTAAGTGTAAGTTTCTTGAAAGAGCCTAGGAATATTAACTATTTGTCAATTCATACACCACTTCTCTCTCGGTTCTTTCTCCAGTCTTTTTTAATGTGTGGAGAATCCGTCTGCTTTCAGAGCAAGGATCTGTCGTTCATCTGGCACAAATCATCCTCTGCTGACGGCATGCACATTTTATGGCACTTTATATAGACCAGCCCGAGTGAAATAAATACACAAGATGCAAAGCTCGCAGTGACATATTCCAGAATCGACATTCTCACCATGGCTTTGAGCTCCAGGCACTGACAAATACTCTGCACACCCCAGCTCTCCCTGAGGAGGAGATGTGATGATGTTTATGTTATGCAATATGTAAAATATGTATACCTTGGCTTCAACACAAACTGACGATCATTTAAATCAGGAAGAGCTGCTCACCATAAAGACAGTGACGTTATCTGCGCCACTCTTTGCAGGCGAAGGGGGACTCGATAGGAGAAATGATAGGTTTATGTTCAGAGCAAGACTCCACCAAAGTCAGTGTTTTAAAGAATAGCAGTTATGGGAAAGGTTTTTAATGTGCTTGCTTCTTTTAGAATTGCTAAATTACCAAGAAGGGCAAAATGTATGCCTTTCTGACTATTGCCCTTATCTTTAGAATGGAAAAATCTTTTCTTTTGACAAACCATTCTTTCATGAATAACCTCTTCAATAGCATTTAGTTATCATTATTAATAAATTGTTGCAGTAATAAATTATATTTTAAACATTTTATTAAATGCAGTTCTCATGTACTTAAAATAAATTGCAAAGCCGGCTTTTTTCATGGTATTTAATATATATAGTGTGACACAATGTGCTTTTAATATATTTAATGTTATATACTTTAAAATCTAAGTGTGTTGTACTTTTATGGAACTTACTTTATATTCCTTTCTATATGGAAAATGTATTACTTTTTAATACGGGTTCATTGTGGAGTGCCATTAGGAAATAGAGCACGGTTCTTAAAAGTGGAAACTTTCAGAATTTAAGTACATTAAATGTGGGGGAGGGGAAGAGGCTGCAGTATGGCAACATCAGGCGTCCAATTGAAGCTGACAAACGCAGTGGGAGAGACTCGCATGGCCTGAGTGGCCCTCCCATCGCACAGACCTCCTGAGGGTCCCCACGGGGGCCAGGGACGCTTCCCCCACAACAGCAACGCCCTCCCGCTGCCCCTGCTTTTGGCTTTCTTTGGACATGCTGTCCCTGTCACTCAAGGCGAAGACGAGATTATTAGGAAATGCATCTCCAGCCCATGCTTACTAGATACTTTCCACAGCCGAAATGTAGTGGTTGTTTTCAAGAGTTTCTTACTTTTAAGCCTCAAAAGTTCACCATTCACAAAGTGTGGGTCCCTAAATTTTCAATTCTTCAAAGTGTTTTGTAAAATCAAAACTGAAAATTGATTTTTCAGAAGATTTTTGCACAGATCCTTAAGGCCAGAAGAATCACAGTCATTTTGAAGCTTCAGTGACTCTTTCAGGCCTGTGGGAATATCTTGGGGACATCGGGTACAGGAGACACGCAGACCCTGATAGGGCAAAAACATTCACAAAACAAAGTGGCCACCAGATCCCAGAACTCAGTTATGAAAACACTACTAACCAGTCCCTAAGAGAATGAGTTAGGAACCCTGTAGCTGGGTCTGGGATTTTGCCTTCCGCCAGCCTGTGATGGATACCAGCTCCGGTGCATATGCAGGACTTGAGATCCAACACCTGTCTAGTGGTCTGCCTCACAGCCTGCTGGCCAGGCGTGCTCCTTGTGTGGACTGACCTCCCTCTGCATCCCTGGTTGGGCTTTCTGGCTACTGATGAACTTTCCTGGTGCCCAGCAGTTACAGGACCAGACTTTTCTCTAACACCCAACAGAAAATGGGCCTGACCTCCTAATGTCTGTCCAGATCCCCAACCTTTGCTCCTATCTTAGGGATCATGGACAGGGACCCAGGCTTTGCCTGGCCTGGTCCCCCAGGGACATGGGCAGGATGGCTAGTCCCGTAATGTGTTCACGTTCACATGGGAGACCTGAAGGGAAGTGAATCTCTCTCACCCATTGGCTCAACATCCGTTTACCAGATACTCACCAAGCACCAGCTCTCTGTCTAACTCTGCTGCAGGGAGGATTCATAAAAGAATGCGAAGAGCATCCCTCCAAGATCAGGAAGTCAGGCCAAGAACAAGTAACCAACCTACCAATCAAGAGCCTCAAATGGCGATAATGCCACAAACCACAGAAGGAAGAGATGGAGTGGAGTTCAGGGAGAAGGGACACTTTCTTGACACTATCAGAAAAGGGTGCTCATGGAGGCACAGCCGTTGCCTCTGATCCTTCCGGGAGGATGTGTGTGGACAGTGGGAAGAAGAACAGGGTCCCGGCACTCCTCAGCTAAGGGTGGGGCAAATCAAAACCCAACACTCAGCAGGAAAACCACCATTTGATCCAAGTGGAAAAACCCACCAAGAGAAAAGACGCATTTGGTAATCTGCCATAAAACGTTTTAAAATAACCATCTCACACATTTTAGAAGCTTATGCTTTTAGTTCATCACTTGTAAATATATGGCCTGTGGCAAATCAATGGAAAGGAAGGTCTCCTTTCATTGTCTTGTTCAATGAGACCCGTTGTGTTCAAAATATGTTCCTGGTGACCAATTAGGCACCAGGATAGAGGCAAAGAAGCATCAAGGACAACTCTGACACCTCAAAGCCCTGTAGAAAGAGAAAGAGACATGAAGTAGAAATATTTGCTCAAGGTTTTGAAGTACATGTATTTCCGTTCATGGACAATAGTAGAAATCTTACTGAGCAAAATGCATAAAACAGAGCATTTTGGCTTTTAGCCAACCTACATACAGACTAGCAAACTAATGCAGAACCAAGTAGTGCAGGGGAATGTCTTTAGAACACGTTCCTGGATGATTGTCGATTCCAGGGTACGTGGGTGTGACATCACTCTCTGGCAGGAAGACCCAAGTCTCAACTGCAGGCGCATGGGATGCACACAGTGGCTGGAACGGAGGATCCGAGAGGAAAGGTCAGTGAGGGTCAGGCCACTGCAAAGGCGTCTCCTCCTCACAGACTTAGGTGGATCATGCAGGCTGGGTGCGACGGGCTGTTCAGAGAACCTGTAAAGCCAAACAACTGGCGCTCTGTCACTGGATGAGGCCAGTCTGGGCAAGGTCAGTACGGGGTCCTCATCACCACTCATTGCTCCAACCACCACCATGATCTACCGCTTACCCAGTATGCACCTCTTCCCAGAAGCTGAAGTGCAGAGTGAGAGCCTTCCTTGAGGTTTTGCTTAGACGTGTGTCCTCTGAGAAGATAGAAAGAAAAATGGCACCACTTCTGCAGGCCTACCTCGAGGTTGGCACCTGCTGCGGCCTTGCTGCCTTTGCTCTCCTGCCGGTCCCGCATGGTGCCTGGTCAGCACTGTTTAGAACAGTGCACACACACATAAGTAAGGAGTGGACTGTCCAAGGTGAGGTAGTTACACCCGATCGCAGAGCTGGTGGTGCATGTGTGAGAAACACTGGGTCCCTGAAGGCCACAGAACGGAGACAGGGTGACCTGCTTTCGAAGATCAAGAGGTCATCCTACTGGAGGGTACTAGGCTGTTCTTAAGTTGCATGGCATGAGCAGAGAGCAACTTAAAACGCAAGAATGAGTTGGACGACAATACAAGCCTAATCTTGAATGTCCCCGAGTTTGTCTTGAACTTTTAACAAATGACTTCTTAGTTAATATGTGGAGACCAGAAGCTGCTATCTAATGTTTCCATCATCTGAGTGAACTCTGATGCGGGAGAATTAGTTAGCCTTTGACATTAAAGATAGGCCTCACACCGTGAAACCCATCTGTCCGGCCATTCTCTTAAACACTGCGTTTGGCGTCTTATCGCTGTTGGTCCATTTACCTGCTGAGTCCCTCCTCAGTCACACATGTGCTCTCACCCAGTGGACACTTGCCTTCTGCAAGTTCAGCATCATCTCAGTGATGGGTGCAAGATATGGTCTTCAGGGCACTCACAGCCGACGGAGCCTGGGATGTAAATAATCAAAGCCAGAGGACGTCATGTTAGAGAGACCCCTTAAAGACACCATCAAGGAGGAGTGATCAAGTCCTTGTGAAAATGTCAGGGATGTGTTTTAGATTTTCCAGAGACGGACTGTGGGGTGGTTCTTAAAAAAGGAGAGAACAGCACATGAAAAGTACTGTCATATTGTAGAGCCAGGGCCTCTCAGGCAGAGTTTGACTAGATGGGCAGAACCCCGGGGGACACACGCAAATGAACACACACACAGCTGTACTCACAGGTGCATACACAAACATGCACACAACACACGTACACATAAACCCACATAGACATGCGTGTGCATAGACATGCACACTCATAAACATATATGAAGTCACATCTACAAAGTCACACATTCACATATGCATAGATGCACATGTGCATAGATATAGTGCACGCATACACACATAAACACATGCATATACTTAGTACATAAGCACCCACACAAATATGCACATACACCTCAACATGTGTGGATTCACACCTGTGCACATGTTCACACACACGCAGACATGCACAGAGATGCACACGCAAATGTGCAGACACAGACACATATGTGCACGTGCACATGTGTAAATGTACAAGGGTGCACTGTGTTATTGCATGTGTTTACCTACGTTCCTTTTTGAGAAGTCATTATTGGGACCTGGCCTCATGCAGTTTTGAGCCTGGACTGCGGTGCTGCTGAGAGGTCCACATGGCAGCTGGGAAGACCAGAGCAGGGGGCAGGGAGAGCATGCAGAGGCCACAGTCCCGGAGGACAGGGTGAAACTGTCTGCTAGAGCTGCCTCTGCTGTGACGTGTGTCTCATGCAGGAGCCTGTGTCCTTCATTACAGAGGAAGACACATACATGTCTGAGTGCACACTTGGCCATACACACGCCCACCTAGCCCAGGAGTAGAGGGTCCAGGATGGCGGAGCAGCTGGCAGCCACTGCACCTGACATGCACTAAGGGGGTCCAGGTGCCAACAGCATGTGACCTTCTCCACCATTC
Organism: Marmota marmota marmota; assembly: GCF_001458135.2. NCBI lineage: Eukaryota > Metazoa > Chordata > Mammalia > Rodentia > Sciuridae > Marmota > Marmota marmota. The sequence continues at coordinate 8,565,783 of NW_025999991.1, forward strand.
CCTTTCCAAATGTCCCCTTTGTATCCGCCCCCAGCCCAGGATACACACCCCAAAGGCCATTCCCCGGGATGCAGCTGAGCTCAGGCAGTGGACACATTCAAAGCCACCACCATGAGTAAACAGATGGTGGCTACTGTGTGAGTGCAGAGCTGGGTTGAACAGACCAGGAAGAGCCTGTGAGCTGGGCCAAGGGGCTGCAGCTTCACCAGGATGGCTTCAGGGATCTCGGAGGAGAGTTAGGCACTAGGGCGAGTCTGGGGATCAAGTACTAGGAAGACGGTGTGACAGGACGGGAGGTCAGAGGCTGGGCAGGGAGAGACCTGGAAGTCTGAGCGGATGGTCAAGGTGCCAAGTTCAAAGGGCTGAGTGAGGCTCTGCCATGCAGATGGACAGGCAGCCTCCCACAGCAGGAGACGGGGTGGATGAGGGGCAGGAGCCCCAAGCACCAGAATCAGGCCGGAGGTCCAGCAGCAGCTGAGCAGCCTTGAGAAGCACTTCAGCTGCCTCTGCCACCACTGTTACACCTGAGGGTGGGGGTGAGCAGGAAAGGGCGTGACCCCTGCAGTGTCTTGGCAAAGGGTCTGGACAGGTGTCCCCGGGTTTGCATTACCAGACACCCAGTGCCACGCCTCCACCTGCGTGTCTTCCCTTGTTCCTCCCCTCCACCAGGAGCAGAGGCATCTGGGACCCTCTGCTCCTACCCTGACCCCAACCAAATCCATAAGAAGGGGGCCACCTTGCTGGGGTGGGGAAAGCCAATGCGAGCAGGGACACACCAGGCAGACAGGGCTGCCATTGTCCCGTGGTCACTGAGATGCTGCAGGTCCTCGAATAGCGTCTGGATTATCAAACAGATAGAATTTAACTTACTATTTTAGAACACAGTTGTTCACGACCACTACCTGTTGATACCAGATGATGATCTACGTGGTTGCTTTCTGTCACCATCCTATGTCATGAATCTGATTCCTTAGTTATGTCATGTGATGCCAATTCACCAAGGTTTCTAGAAAGCAAAAAATCAAATTTTGGGAGCAGAAATTATTAGAAATATCACATTTTATTGGGGATTTCCCAAGCCTCTCTTCCCTGGCTTGTCCGGGTTCTGGTAGTCTGTGGCTGCATTCTTTGCTGTGCATGGATGACCCTGCAGGGTGAGCGTCACAGATTGGACACAAAGGCTCTGCTTGCTGATGCGAGCTGCTCTTCTTTCTGTTGATGTGGTGGACAAGGCAGCACTGGCCCTGGGAAGAGCCATCTTCCAGTGCAGCCAGCATGGGACAAAGGCTGATCCTTCCAAAACCTGATCCCAGTCTCTCCAAGATCCTTTTCCTTGGTGTATTGGGCACCTGAATCAATTCTCCATGTGTGTGGTGACTTGGGGGAGAGGGAAGGCGCATCCAGCCTCTGGCCCAGGCAGCTGTGATAGACAGTCTGCGAGCAAGGACTTCAGTGCCCCATTTCAGGGCTGGACTGGGCACTTACTTATGCCCAGGCCTCAACTTTCCATGGGAAAGTGGGCCACAGCCTCGCCCCCAGTGGGTGCAGAGAGTGGGGGGCCAGTGGCTTTGCTTCCCCGGGGAGGGGGTCTGCCTCAGCAGTGAGAGCTTCTTACTCTCATCACAAAGGGCCAAGCGCAGGCTGGCGGTGGAGAGCAGAGGAGCAGGAAGGGACAGCAGAGCTGCGAGGCGCCAGCAGCCCCAGAGGAGTCCGGTGCTGGACGGCCTGGCCCACTCGGGGTCGGGGCACACTTTCCCATTCCTTACTATCTGACATCCAGCCAGGTGACTATTCCACGATATTTGGAAAATCAACCAGAATATTGTAGTACATTGTAGCAGCCTTCCTTAGATGAAGCATGTTCCCCCTCCTTCCCCCCATCTCCCTGATTTATCTCATATCATCCTTTTTTACAAACATTCCAGGTTCTCCCGAGCCTTAATGCCCCATAGCCCAGTTGTGGAAACGTCCTCTCCTGAGAATAGGCCAGGCTGTGTCAGTGCACTGGTGAGCGAGCTGGTCTCTGGACATGCCAGAGTCTCAGCGGAGGCCCCATCCACCGCATGGATCCCCTTATTTTGAGGTCCCTGGGAGTACAAGTGTTTTCAGGAACAGCAGGGCAGGCATGACATTACAGGCCCATCTCCTGACAGCCCCAGGGCATCTGCAGCACAGGAGAGCTGGTGTACGCAGAAGGCGGCATTGGAAGGCAAGCTGGAGGTACTCTGCACTGGGTGGATAGTGCCCCCGAAGCTCATGCCCACCCAGCACCCATGGATCGACTTGATTGAGAAAGGAGGTCTTACAGATGTAATCAGGTTTAAATGAGATCACACTGGATTTGAGTGGGCCCTAATCCCATGCCCATGGTGTCTTCATAAGATGCACAGGTGAGAAGGGACAGAAAGAAGACAAAGAAAGACCCCCAACTCAGAGCTTAAACTCCATCTGCCAAGAACTATCATCGACTACTTCAAAATATTATGGATTTTCACAGGGTCAGCATTAATTCTATCCATTTCCAGACATTTATAATGTATAGGATATATTTTTACTTTATTGATGAGGTACATTAAGATAATAATGTGCTATATTTTTCACTTACACTATATTTTTGGAGAAAATATTATGTAACAGATGAAGAACTAGATATGAAAGAGAAAATGCTCACATAAATCACCCAGTTCTTGAAAAATAAATCATCACTCTTAACTTCCTCTCCACGTTGAGCCATATCCCACGCTGCACTCTCTCCAAAGCAACCTTGATAGGCACGTAAGGAATGGAAAAAAAGTGATTTTGATTCTTCTGTCTCCCTGATGATTCATGTTTCTTTGTAAACTGAAATGTTGAGAGTCAAATAGATTGTATCAGAAAGAACAAAGTGGTTAAAGAAACAGAAGAGATAGAAAGATCTTGAAACAGCAGGGCTGGGAGATTGTTTGTAATGGATGCCGTAAAGAGGACACTTCTTTCTTCAGAATTGCTTCTTTCCTAACACTAGAGAAATAAGAGAAACGGTTTTAGCGCCCTGCACGACGAGCCACAACGTCCCATGATGACTATGAAGATCTCAGTGTAATATGGGAGCTTTGGCATCTAATAGAAACAGATTCCAGGTCAGGTGGTTTTTTTTAAAAATAGATCTCTCCTTCCTTGGAAAGGAACGCAGTTAGAAAGTGATCCATCAATCTTCTAGAGAGGTTTTCAGCTTCCACCAGCCTGGAACGTCTCCCCCATACTTACCAGAAGGGAGGCAATGACGTATCTGACGGCACCAGCTCCGGTCACGGGCTTTGTTCGGAAGTGCTTCCCAAGGCACGACCTGCCCTCTCTTGGGTCTTTAAAACGGCGCTCATTCGATTGCCTCTCTCCCTCCAAAGCCCACATTACTTTTTAGTTTCTAAAAAGTGTGATTTTACTACACTGGACACAGGTCATTTTCTCACTTATTCCCACCATGGGAGTCACCTTGAAACTGGGTGTCCCCTCTCCAGGTTCCCAGCACAGGCGGCTCAAGGCTGGGGGAAGTACGCTGGCCCTGGGATTGGCAGAGCGAGGCCTAGCTGCTGTGAGAGGTCTGCTGTGCTGACAGACAGAAGGGCTGGACTCTGTGAGACCTTGGCACGGCTGAGCGCTCCATTCCACCTTGATGTTAGCTCCCGACTACGCGAGGGCTGGAGTGCCAAAGGGAAACTAGCTCGGGATCATGGTAGCCACTTTCTACGTGTGCCTGCTTTGGAACCTGGTGGCAGCTTCCAGCCTTCCTGGAGATGCCTTGTACATCTGCATCTGCATCAGCTAAGAAATACACTTGCTGCTGGCTGGACACCAGCGAGGAGGTGGAGAGACTGCAGCAAGCCCCCAGCGGATACATCGAGGCCTCTCAGGGCAAGCCACACTGAAGCCCAGGGCCACCTGTCCCATCCAGAGGGCTGTGGGACTCAGAGCAGCTGCAATACTCAGAGGCAAACAGCTCCCTTGAACAAATCTGTCACATAATGCATTTTGGTTTCTTGGGAACTATTTGAGGCTGGGAATCTAAGGCCTCCCAGCCCCACATGGTCATTGACCAAAAACCTGGAGGATTAAACACACACATTAGAAGGAAAGAACTCCACAGCCAGGAGACGTAGACCCCAACCTGCACTCTGTCCCTGTCCCACCTCGTGGTTCTGAAGAAGCTCATTGTCACCTTTGTGCTCCCAGTGCCCAGTCATGAACATAAACAGGGTTGAACTAGGCCGTTTCCAAGATGACTCAAAACTCAGTGAGCTTTTACAAACAGACCCGAGGTCTTTCATCAAGATAATCCCTCCTTCCTAAAGTGAGAAGTCAAAACCACAGGAGAGATTTTACCTGCTAACCATTCACCTGGTTTAGCGGAACCTCAGGCGGTGGTCACCCAGAAGACAACCGACGACAACTCTCTGCTGTCACATACAAAAAACATAAGGCGGGCTTCTGCCTTGTTAAAACCAAGTTTGAAAAATAATTTGTGATTCTCATTACCAAGTTCAAACACATCTTATTGCAGTGGATGTAACTTCCTCTGCCATCTCATTGAGGGAAGAGGGAAATATCACCAATTTACTGCAATAAAGTAATTACTGTAATAAGATAAATGTTAACTTTTTAATGAAAACCACTGCAGTTGAGTAATTACCCTTCTGAGGACTGTTCCATATATGATTTCTTTGCAATTATTAAGATTAATTCACTTTTTTTAGTAGGAAAAGACCAAAATACCAAGCCAAATGATCATTTTTATAAGCACATTTTCAAGTGTCCTAGAACTTAAAAGGGGGGAGAAGGAAATGGATGGAAGTTTGGTTTCCAAGTCTACGTGATTAAGTCACAAGCTGTCAAGTTCCTAGATTCTGTTAAAAGCAAAGAAAAGCAACAAAAGCCAGCAAATATAAAGGTGATTAAGAATAAGAGCATCCATTGACCATCAGCCACCGGGCGGCAAAAAGTGAAGATTTAATTAGAACTCTCTTTGTTCAGACATCCACGAGCTTTCTATAAATAACTTCCGCTCGAACATCCCGATGCATAAATAGACGTGTGACAGCGCCATGCCTCCCGCATTCCCGCAGGTCCCCACGCCTCCGGGATGCTATTCCGGGAGGTTACAGCTCTATCAGCTCTGTTAAAAGCTGAGGCTCATGAAGCCCCTCGCCCCACCAGGCTGCACCGGAGAGCTCGGGCTTTACCTCTCAGCGCTGCACATCTGGCCTGTGGGTATTGCTGCACCTGCCTTCGCATCTTTGAGCATGTAAGAGAAATGGCTGGCTCCTCAGCATTCCCTCCTGGCTTCTGGTATCCCTTCTGCGTATAACCAGCAGAGCAGCCTGGGAGAAGAGGTGGCCCTTTCTTGCTTTCTTGGGTCTTTGGGCTCCGGCACTGCTTTCCAGAAAGTGTGGGTGAGACCCTGGGGATCTGCTCGGGGTCTTTGGGCCTCCCACTGCCACAGGCCTTAAAGACGAAGGCCCCTTGAAGAGGCTCTGGTGCAAGGCCCACTTGGCCTGGCTCCTGTGCGTCTCCTAGAGTACTCGGGAAACAGGAGAACCACCGTGGACCTGCGCAGGCTGCGTCTCTCTCCTGCCTGTTTCTACCTCCCTTGGGTCTGAGAAGACCAGCTCGGCCGACGTCTGTCAGGTCTTTCTAGTTTCACCACCTTCTGCTTCCGAACCGAACACTCCAACTAGCCACGGAAGCCTCTCTGCATCCTGCTTGTTCCCCGGGGCCCCATCCAGACACCAACGGGCAGTGTGTTTGAAGGAGGCTCTGGGAGACCCTCCTGAGCTGGGACTCCGGTCACACACTCAGGAGGAAGCAGGCGAGGCGGTTCAGATGGGGAACGCTAGAGCCAACCACTTCTCCACACTGCCTCGGTGTGCCTCAAGTTCCCCATCAGCCGGTCGAGGCCAGCGTGCTGGCTGGACAGGGCGGCTGTGACCCTGGCCGTGTGGTGAAGTTGGGGTGGAGCATTGTTCTCCTATGTGGCAGTCGGGATTATAAAGAGGCCTGAAGGTTCCCACCCTCCGGTCTCCGGTCAAACCGGGGTGCAGGCCCTGCTGAGGGGGTTGCACAGGTGACGGGGCTGGTCCTATTCTGAAGCCCATTAGCTGCCGAGTTGCCTCCCGCTGGTGGCAGAGAGCTTTACAGACTGCAGAGGGACTGACACACCACTGGTTTTGAGGATGGAGAGGGCTCTGTGGAAAGAGATGTGGGCAGACTCTAGAGGCAGAGGGTGCCCTGGCTGACAGTGACGAGGGCACAGTGCCTCAGTCCTACAGCCTCAAGGACTGGTTCGACCAACCACCTGGAAAAGCTTGGATCTTGGTTTTGGTCTGAGCAGGGAACTTGGCTGGGCCTCCTGACGTCCAGCCTGCAGAAGCAAGAGCTGGTCGACAGATTTCGTGAGGCTGTGAAGTTCAGGTGGTTTGTTAAACAGCAGCCAAACCTCACACGACGCGCCACCTCCCTCTCCCTTGGTGGGACCGGGGGGGGGGGAGGGGGGGCTGCACTCCTTTTATGACATCTTGGTGGCACTGCTGTCATGGAGGTCATGGAGGGTTGGTCAGGAGAGGCAACGGAGGCAGGAGGGACTGAGCAGCTATGGAGGGGAGGCCATCTGTCCTTCCTGCTCAGCGTGCTGTCCTGCCCTTCCATCTTCTTAGTTCCAGATGGCTCCCATGGGGATTAGTGGTGGACTGTCGGCATTTCCCAAAGGAAAATCCTGTGGGTAGACGTGCCACATAAGCAGCCCGGAAATTGTGGAGCTAAGCTCAGGCTGCGTCCCTGCTGTGAAGGAGACCCGCTATGTGCTCTCCACGTCCAGGCTCACGTTTCCTCCCTGGGAACACGCCTGGCTCAGACGTCCAAGCATCCTTCAGAGCTGGGTGGGCCATAAGACTAGTCCAAGGCAAAGAAAAGTGAGCTGAAAAGATGGGGGCTGCTTCCAGGCTAAGGCCTGGTAAAAGCCGGTGATTCTGCACTCTGTCCACTTCAGCATAGTGACCAAAGAGGCTTGTGTTAAATCAGCAGGGCTGGGACATCTGAGCAGCCGGGATCCCCGAGTCACTATGTGGACCACAACTGCCTTTGATGTTTAGTGGGTGAAAAATAAATGTTTGTTGTGCTTTGTGGCTGTAAATAGATGCCATTTGTTTTGTGGCTGTAAATAGATGCCCACAGTGATCTAGTCTCCACAGCCGCTCAACAGAGCCACTGCGAAAGTGGATTTCAGAATCAGGTGGACAGGAACAGGTAAATTCAAACATCACTTCACCTAAGAGCCTTGATTTCCTGGCTTGACATGATGTGTGAACTAATCAATGGCTACCACAGAAACATTGGTTATGAATAATTACTGCTGGTATTAACTGTGGACCGATCATGAGTCAGCACCACGCTGGACACTGCACGTCCTTCAGCAACTCTGCAGGGTGGGCACTATGCCTAGCCCACTGTAGAAAGGAAGAGCCAGGGCAGTGGGCTTAGGTAGCTGAGTATCACAGAGCACAAATGGCACATCTGGGAGGGAAGTCACCCATCTTCCAGTACGAACCCTTTCCACTGAGAGTTGAGAAAATGGAACGAGTTGCACATGGCGTTCTGGAGTATCTGTTCCATGGGTTTGAGGAGGAGAAGATGGCGTTTTCTGATCCATTTCCGGTGCTTCCTGTGCTAAAGGCAGTGCAACAGCCTTGTGCAGCTCCTTGGGGAGCTGTCAACCTTCCCTGCAGCATCGAAAGTGCCACCTGAGGGCCCACGATGCTGAAGAACTGGAGGAAGAGTATGATGAGTGGCAAATGGCCACAAGCTACCGGAAGCTCTCCTACTAGAACGTAGAGGGTCTCTAGACCTACCGAGAACTGGACCAGAGACCAACAGGATGCAGCAGAGTGAGCCTGGGGACTTCTGAGCCTTGGCCTCCAAGGCACACTGCAACGTCTGCTCCTTGGAAAGGTTCTGCCAGGGCGAGTGGAAGGACGTCCACACAGCATGGAAAGCGGGAGCAGCCCTCCCTGCCCACCCAGTGACGCAACCCAGACACACGAGGTCCAGCCCTGTGCAGCCACCAGCTGGTCAGTGTCAAGAGCCCCACCGTCAACCCAAGGAATCTGAGCCACAGTAAGTCATCCTGGCCAAGGTTATTTGGGGCAATTAGTTTGATTCATCACAGAGCAACCAACACTGTGCTGACAAGGTTGAAGTCTTGTGTTGAATCAAACAAAATGCTCCATATCCCTAGTTCTCCTGGATCAACCAGAGCAAACAGCCTTGGTGACCTTTCAGGGCTTATTCTTTTTCATTTAAAAAAATCCCATTTGCTCAATCTAATTACTTCATCATTGATTTTAGAAATAATAAGAGGTGATTTTTCCATCAATTGGTCAAATTCAATTCCATTTATCACTGAGAAACAAAAGAGTCTGTTCTCCTATTTGACTCTATTTTGTCCATTTTCTGAAGAGTTGAATAGCCTTCCATGCAAAGTACCTATTGGGAAATAATTCTGCAGGTGGCGTCAGGGCCGTTAGACCTCACATGCTCAGGCAGGGCACGCTGGGTCAATTTTGGTCATTTCTGAGAACTCTCTTCTCATGTGCTGCTGGAAGTGTCACCAGAGATTTACTATTGTCATATTGAGCCAATAACCTGGTGTGGAGGAACTCTGTCTTTTGGAAAGGATATAAAAGTAAAGAACTGAGCACTTGGGGACATGAAAGAGCTGGCAGCCCTGAGTTGCTCCTAATGTCCTGGATAAATCCCAATCATGGCAACAGTGTGCTTCTGCTTTTGTATCCACAATTAGAGCAGCTACTGCTTCGCCCTGTGCCTAGCCTGCTCCAGCATTGGTCTGCGACCAGGGGCTGCAGAGACCAGAGGTCCTGAGCCATGTTCTGTTAGGGGCCCAAGAGCGTGTGTTTCTGGTGTGGCAGGCCAGGGGGCAGTTGTGAAGACCCGATCTGGGCATGTATATGACAAAAACAGATTTCCACAAATTTTTGATGAAATACAAAGCATGATAATAATTGAGTCCAATGTTTCATGTCTACAGCTGATGAAATGAAAACGTGATTCTTTCATGGCACAACATTCATGGACGTGGGGTTCAACGTCGGAGTTCCCTGCCATCTCGTCATGGCCTTAGCTCACAGGCCATTCGACCCAGCAGGGGCTGGATTCAGGGCCCCATGTGGTATCTGGCTTATGCCACTGCTCTGCCTTTACCTGCGTGACCACTGGCTTCTTCCCAGGTCTGGTGGTGAAGCAGATCTGAACATTTCTTCTGGGTGTGTGTGTGAGGGAATTTGAGGATTGGCGTGAAAGTTGGTGGACTGAGTGAGGAAGATCATTCTTAGGGGCAATGGGCACCATCTAATCATCCAGTAGAGACAGAGAAAAGGGAATCTGCTCTATCTCAGCACTTCTCCTGTCCTGGGACTACAAAACTCCATGTTCTCTGGTCTTTCAATCCTGGGACTTGCACCAGTGCCATGACCCTGTCAAGCTTCTCCCCAAAGTCCCAGGAAATCAGGCCACTTTTAGCTTTACACTGAGAACCACACCGTTGGTTTCCCTGCATCGGGGGTCTTTGGGCCTCCCCGGGTCTCCAGCTTGCATATTGCCTACCTCGGATCTCTCAACCACCATCATCGCATGAGCCAATATCCCCCCATCTACCTGATCTATCCATCATGTCTCTACCATCTACCTACTATCATCTATTGTCTCACTTATGTTATGTATTGTCATTATCAATCATCTATCAGTGCTGTTATCTATCGTTTTTCATCTATCTACCTATCACTTTTATCATCTATCAGCATCTATCATTTATCTACCTATCATCTATATCTTCATCATCTGTGCTGTATTTCTCATATCATCTCTATCATCTATTTATCTCTTCTGTCCTCTATCATCTATCATCTCTACCTATCACCTATCTGTATCTATCCATCTATCCTGTCATTTATCACTTCTGTGATGTATTATCATCTATCAGTTATCTACCTACCTGTCACTTCTGTCCTCTACCATCCATCATCTCTCTATCACCTATCTCTTCTATCATCTATCTGTCATCTGTCATTTTTATCATCTACCTACCTATTTTCATCTTTTCTATCATCTGTTATCTATCACGTCTATACTCTATTTATCTATCTCTTCTGTATCTATCAACTCTATCTCTCTATCATCTACCATCTCCATCTACTCTCTATCCCTCTAACCCTCTATCTATCTAGCCATCTATCCATCTATCCTATCTATCCATCTATCTATCTATCGGTCTATCCTATCTATCCCATCTATCCACCTATCCATCTATCCGTCTGTCCATCTATCTATCTACCTACCTACCTATCCATCCACCATCCATTCATCCATTCACCCTCCTGCAGAACTTTCTGGAGAACCCTGACAAATGCAGGCCTCGATCTACACATTGCTTTTTATAGTTGTGAGGCACTTTCTTCCCAAAGTCCCCCAGTTGCAGGTGCTGTGTGGGTAGAGACAGGGGTACCAAGTGAGGCCTGGGTGACGGGACTGCCCGACTCCCCTCACTCTGGAAATCGCTGCTCTCTTTTCCCATTCTTTGGAAGCCTTGCCGGCTTCACCCTGAGCCATTTAGGTCTGTTAGACCTTTATTGGTTGAAAAATATTTGGAAATGTTGTCTTCACAATAAACAATGTTTAAAAATTACTTTTTATTTGAATGGATTACTGAAAATCTAAATACTATGGACTGATATCTGTCTACTTGAAACACATTTAACCATTCTGTAGTTAAGTATATGTAGACTCCGTGTTGCCATTTGATTAAGCCACTGTGCCAGACTGTTTTTGAACCTCATGCTTTGAAAGCTAGATCAAGACAAATTTTATATCAGGCCAGCCTGTGGAAAGAAGGAATGATTTGTCCCTGGGAGTTACAAATCCATGCCAATAGGCATAGTCTAGGCAGCTGGATAAGCAGTGTGTGGGCAGTGTTCTGGAGTGTTCGGACGCTCTGATCTCTAAATATTTTCATCATTGATTCCATGAGTCTGAGGTCAAATGGGTTTGAGTATCACCTGACCACAGATCTCATGTCCCCAATGAGCCAGCTGGTTAAAAATAAGTATCCAGATAAGGGACGAGAGACTGGGTACAAACGTGTCACTACTAGAGAAAGCATAGTGCCACCCATTACCGTCTTCAAGTTGGTCTTGAATCTTTCTAATAAACAGTACACATGCCTCTGCGGTCATTCTGTGCACGTGGAAACACAGGAGGATCTCACCATGTAGGTACCAACTATGCATAGGGAGTCTGTGTCCTCAATTTGATGGATATTAAAATGTCACCCCACTGTGGTCTGGTAACTAGATCAACTCTGCTCTAAGAGCAACTTGTAGAAGCATGGGAACTTACCAGTGTTTTCAATAAAGCTCACAGCCTGGGGTAGAGTTAGAGCACCTGGGGGGAGTTCCTCCTGTGTATCGCACACTCAGTTCCTCCTGTGTATCGCACACTCGTAGCACAGGTAGCTGCTGCCCCTGGGCCATGACACCAAGCCCTCCAGCGGCACAGTGTCTGCTTGGAAGCCAGAGGCCTTGAAAGCCAGGCTGAGGGTCCCTGAGTCTTGAAGCGGGGAGAACACAGAGGAAGCTGCCCGGAGCCCTGCCTGTGCCTGCAGTCAGATGACTTCAGGCGGCTGCCTCCGGGGGCTCCCCTGGAGGAAGTCCTTGGAAGTCAATGCAAATGAGAGCTGCTTCCTGACAGCCGAGAGGAACCCTCAGGAACCTGGAAGGAAGGCAGAGACACATTTGAGGATAGCACTTACGCAGGGTCAGACCTATATCACTGTGCACTCCAATCCACAGAAAGGAGGAAAGAGAAAACAACTGCTTACCACTTATGTTCACAACATTTTAAACGTGATATTTAAAACTTGAGTTGTCTAAGAAGAGTTGTTGGTAACGTCTTATACTGACGCTTTTTTTTTTTTTAAATTGAAGCATATATTAGAAGAGAAGTCCTTGTTGCGTGTGTAGGAATCTGTGAGCTCTAACAAAGGGCAGGCCCTACAGCCTGGCCACCGTCCAGGCTCACGACTACCCCACTGGAAGTTGCAGCTCTTCCCACCCCAGTCCCAGCAACCACAGACCCGTTTTCTGTCTGCACAACTCTGACTTGTCCAGAATGCTGCATACATACAAACACCAACACGTGTGACCAGGCTCTTGAGTCTGGTGTCTCCCCGTGAGCACGTGGCTCACTGGAGGTGCCTCTCGTCCTTGGGGGCCTCAGCCCCGTCCTCTTCACCGCTGGGCCGTGTCCTGTGTGGCTCCATCCCTGTTTGTTCATCCACACTGCAGCCAACACACATTTTGGTTGTTTTAGTTTGGTGCAATTTCGAACACAGGAACTTTGAACATTTGCGAACAGTTATTTTGTGAGAACATAAATTTTCATTTCTCTTGGGTAAACACCCGGGGGTGGGGGTTGCTGGGTCAGATGGTAAATGCATACTTAACTTTTTGAAAAACGATGCAGCTTATTTTCCTGTTGACATGGACTAAGGACATATTGTTCTCCCTTTAAGGTCAAAGAATAGGAATTCCTTCTGTAAGGAAACTCCCCTTCATAGAAACAGTGAAGGGAAACAGTATATGGAAAATTACCTCAAATCAATTGAAAAATTCATCTGGTCTAGACAGAATTTTTCGGAATAAGGAACCTGAGGCTCCAAGAGATTCAGCACAGGGAAGTGCATGCATGGAGCTCGCCTCAGAGCGGGCGGCTCCCTCTGTCTGCCCCAACCTGCCTGCTGCGGCTGCACCGAGCTCCCCTGAGAGTTAGGGAGTGAGGAGGTAAAACCATTTATGGAAAACATGCCCTATATTTTAAGGAAGAAGTAAGGCGTAGGAGTGGGAGTATCCAGATAAATTATTAACATTCTTCAAATTAATTGAGAAATAACTCAGTTCCCCTTTTCCTTTGTCCCAGGGGCGTATGTATCTGCACTACTGTGTCCTGGCCAATCTCTTTTTTTTTAGGGAAAAGCAAATGTAACCATGAACCTATTCGGGTTAATCTAATCAATATTAGATTTCCACAAATAAAAGTCGGACATTTCTAACTAAGAAAGCTCCTTGCAGGAGACCCGACACAGTCGCCATGTCACATCAAGTGCTGCCCTTGACTGGTTCTGAGTCCTTTCACTGGACTCAAGTCCCTCTTGTTAGCTAAATTCGCACTCAGTGCTGAGGTGATTTGTAATAAACATCTGAGATTAAAGTAGTATTGCTGACAGCAAAATTACGATTTGTAGTCCCAAGATGCATCCAATTATGATCACTCAGAGGAAAAAATAACAGAGCAAAACAAAACACAGAACCAGGTACGCCAAGGGAGAGTGAGGTCTTTGGAAGTAATTGAGATCTCAATGTGATCATCCATTTTTAATTACCTGCATTATGGTCACTTAAAGGGTGATCATTTCTATCCCAAATACCCAAACTTTTGGCAGAAAGCTGTGGGGTAGCTGCCTGGTGACTGAGAAGGGATGGATCCTTTTTGTCCAGTTGGGGCTAAGCAAGAGCTCTTGCAACCACTGTTCAGAGCTGCGTTTCTGGACGGGGCTCAGCACGTGAGGACTTCCTGCTAACATGGCTCACGTTGTCTCCTGCTGTCACAGGGTTTAAAACTTCTATCCCCTGAACAAAAAGGACGTCTGCTCCCACTCCTCTGATCCGGCTGTGTGGCCCTGCGGCAGCAGCCCATGGTCTGTGGCTGTGGGGTCTTAGGAATTCCAAGTGCCAAGTCCAAGAGGGGTCCATATTCTTTGCCGAAGAGAAGGACACGCAAACCCAGAGCGAACCCAGCCCTCTAGGCCCTCCATCTGCCTCCCTCTCCGTCCTTCTCGCTGCTGCCCTCACAGTGGGCCTCGGATGGGCTCACGTCATTCCGGAGTATTCCGTCCTAGCAGTCAGAAAGCAAGGTCAAACGCCTGCTTGCCCATGGCCGAGAAGGACAGCTTGGAACTGGACATTCCATGGAAGCCCCATCACCCAGGACAGGAGGACAGAGACCAGGGGAACAGAGTGCCGCAGTCTGGCTGGGCACAAAAATAACCGGGAGGTCACGAGCCACTTGTAGGTTCAAACAGGAACTACTTCATTACCAGAACCCAACGGGAACTCTCCAGAACTCCACCGAAACTCCACGAGAGCCAACGGGAACTCCACGGGAACTCCGCGAGAACTCAAAAATAGCGGGCACCCGAGGCAGCAGGAGCTGCCCCACTGCCGGACAACAGAGGTCCACATACACAACTGAAGACACAGCTTGCCCCAATCCAGCATCATCCAGTTACAGCAATCAGTCCCATCCCAATAATCATACCAGCTTAACTTAATCACCATCATCCCAATGGCTCACTGGCGTCACCTCCCAACCACTCCTTCTGGCAAAATGCCAGGTGCCATCCCGACCTGGCTGTGGCTCTCAACAACAGAGTGTGAGGAAATGGGGATGGTCAGCGGTCCTTGGAGGCCCAGCTCCTTTCCTGGGCCAACCAGGAAACTCTTCCCCAAGTCTTTTAGGGGAAGCAGGGTTGTGTGAGCAGCTGTCTCTTTCCTTGTCCCTCTTGAGCCCAGACACCTTTAGTGACCCCAGTTTATAGTCTGAGACCCACTTGTCACCACACACAGAGACAGAGACCGGTGCCTGCCATCCTTTCAGGCAGGGCCTACCCCATCTCCTCAAAGCCAGGGCCTGTCCTCAGCGGGTTCCTGACAGTGCCTGCGCTTCAGACCCAGTAAGACGTACCCCAAAATCATACACGGGCAGAAGCAGGAGGGAGGGCAACTGGGATCCAGGGTCCAGCAAGAGGGTTGGGGATGCTCTGTCCTTCCAGGACGGCCTGAGTGCAGTCAGACTGCGCCCTTTCTCCTGACCTCTGTGGCTCCCAGGCTCTCCCCCAGGCTGGGCACGCCGCAGAGATGAGCAAGCACAGGCAGACTGCCAGCCGACCTCCCCCCCTCCTCAAGGAAGGCTGTGGAAGGGGCGCGTGCACATGGCAAGCGAGTTTGTCAGCTTTTGTTTGTTGTTCAGCCGCCAGCTGGTGCGCTGCTACTGCTGCGAGTCCCGTCCTTCTGGGCGCTGAGTCTCAGCTCACGTGTTCACACAAACAAACACATCACCCCTGGAGCGCCCTCTGGATGGATCCCCGGGGCTCCCCTTTGAAAGGCTCAGAGGATAGGGCTCTCGTCTCTGTAGTGATGGGTTCTGGGCCTGCATCTCCTGGGCTGGGGACAGTGGTCCTAAAGGTGCCCAGGGTCAGACAGGTACCGGTTACCTGCATCTGAAAATCCAAGCTTGATCATGATGCACTACTTTTCCAACAGAGAATAATGGAGTGGACCTTCTGTACAGCAGAATCCCTGCCCCTCTCTGACCCTGATGGCCATCGTTGGTCCCTTCTATTGCCAGTTTATAAAGTATCCAAAGGCAAGAAGAGAGCTTCCTGCACGTGCTCTTAATGGTCCTGCAGGGCGGAGAGCCTGGCAGAACACCGTGGGGCAAGACGAGGGCACCACGATCCCCACGCCCCAAGTTTAATGTTCTGTCACAAAGCCACCTTGAGGAGGGAGCAAGGCTAAAGCCTAGAGGCGTTGGGGTGGCTGTGGGACAGTCCTCGTTCCTAGCATGCTGCTAGGGCAGGGCTCCGTTCCTAGTTCTGCAACCACGCCCTTACAAGTGTCCCAAAGGATCCCGGAGGCAGAGCATGGAATACACGATGACCACATGTCCTCTGTCATCATAGGCTAAGAATAACTCATTTCAAACTCTGGCAACTGTAACATGTTGGTACCCGTTGCCGCATCTGAAATCCAAGCTTGATCACGATGCACTACTTTTCCAACAGAAAATAATGGAGCGGAACCCTCAGCCAGGGAACTTTCTCCTCCGTATGGTTCACACGTTCCCTGGGATGTGCAATCCTACTGGGAGCGCCATCTGTGTAGACTCCACGCAGGCCGAGCGAGGCCTCCTCATTGCTAACTCAGACTTGGATATTGCTCCCCAGCAAACACTCAGACAACAGGTAAGCCTCCCTCTGCCTTCTCCTCGCCACTGGCTCTTGCAAGGTGCAGCTAGGCAGGGTGTCTCTTTGCTGGGTGATAAGCCAACCTTGCAATCCCCTCATTGGAGAATCACCTGACTCTTCGGGGACACACTGCAGGAGAAGGCCTCCCAAGCCTGAGTAGGCTACCCTGGCAGAGTCCACACCCTCTGTCACACTAAGGGTTTACCTCACCTCCTGCAGTGAGAAGCCTTCCTGGGGCCCAGGTGAGGCCTCTGCTCTCTGGTCCCAGGTAGGATTCCTCCCAGCGAGCATGGCTGACTAGAGCCAGGGGAAGTTCATCAGAGAGCTGAGGGAACACTGCAGAAGAGGGAGGGGGTTCAAGATGGCCTTTTAAGTAACCCTCTCCCAAGTTAGTTGTCCTACTGGATGAGTGAGAAGGTCTCTGAGGCTGGGTCCTGACACCACCCCTGGGTGTCACACCAGTGAGCAGCTGCCATCTGCCTGGGGGGGTTTGTGTGGGTGCTCAGCGTGGTACCCTCTCCTGGGCCCTCCTCTTGCCTCTCGAGGGCCTGTGTGCAGGATCTCATTGCTGAAGACTGGTGACCTACCTGAGCCTAGGAGCAGGGGAGGCCAGAAGAGCCAACCCCTAGAACTTTCTGCTTCTAAGAGGAGAGATTTTTTTTTTTTTCCAACAAATCAGAACTTTCTGAAATAGGGTTCAGATGCTGGACTGACAAAAGGAATCACAGATACCTATTGCACACAGGGTGTCTTCTATTGCTGTTTACATATGCAAATGAGTAAACAAACTCATTTGACAGTAATTAGACACGAATGGTCCAGTGTTCAGACTACTTCTTCACAAGCTTCAATTCAATCACCTTCTCTGTCTGATGCTGGGAATTGGCAGGGCCAAAGAGACAACAGGAACAGGGAAGGAGAGCCAATTCATTGCACCTTCTCAGCTGTGTGTCCATGCGTATGCATGAGAATGTCTGTACATGAGTGGTCTGTGCTCATGAGTGTGTGTGCATGGGCACAGGAGTGTGTATGTGTGTATGCATGAGTGCGTACATACATGTATGAGTTTGTACGCATAAGCATGTGTCCACATGAGTGTGTATGTGCACACAGATGTCTGTGTGCACGAATATGTGCCTATGCAGAAGTCCGTGCGTATGCACATGTGTGTGTGTGTAAATGGGTGCATACATGTGTGTGAGTCTGTGTGGTATGCATGAGCATGCATGTGCACATGAGTGTATGTCTCTGTGCGTGTGTACGCATGAGTGACTGTGTATGCCTGAGCATGTGTGTGAGAGTGGGGGCCTGTGTGTGTGTTTGAGAAAGAAGACATCACCTTTTTAGCCTTAGAAGGACTGAGCATCCATCTGGACCAAGACTCGTTACCTGAAGTTTTTGTTTACTTGGACAATCTTCACCTGGTCCAGACCTCTGAGGTAGTCTAGGTATAATCATCTGCTCATCTCTGACCAGCCCCCTAAAAACTGAGGGAAACCCCTGTCCAAATCCTCCCTGCCACAGAGGAATTGGCCATATAGGCAGTGGCTTTGTCTTTAGTGATGAAATCTACATGGTTTTAGAGAATTCAGTTTTTTAATATCTTAGAATTTGTAAGTGTCCACAGTGGTTCACGGAAGGTCTTTAAGACAATGATTGGGACACAGACTGGACTCCAGGAAAACCTACCACCTAGCACACCACATAAGTAGGGCCAGGATCCAGGAGTTTCCTGCTAGTAGAGACAAAGTAGCAGCAAGGTTGCAAGCAACTTGCAATATTGCGGATTTATTTGTGGGTTTTAAAACACAAAAACACTTCAACAAACACATTGAAATAAAGAACAGACTATCTGTAACTCATTAAAGAACTATAAAATAATCCAATGATACCTGGAAACAAACAAAAAAGGAATTTGTTTTCGGTCAGGGCTTCCTACATAAGGACTCTTCCCCCACGGAGCACCCGCGACATCAGAGTAGGTCGCCAACTCTACCTAGGGTTTGAAACAGCTCATCACGGCCTGATTCAGACAGGCAAGGGGAGGGCAGCAACTCTGCAGCCACGTGGCCAGCACAGCAGGAGCAGGCATGACAGCACAAGGTCAGGCCTGGATCTGCTGTCACCTCCATTCTCACTCGGATATTTTGGCCATTTTGTGACCAGATCCCTTGCTGAGTGGGCATGGGGGGTGGGCCTGGGAGACGCAGCAGGGAATTATGCAGGCCTCCAAGATCTGAAAGTATTGCTACGTTTAAAAGAAGTAGAGCAAGCAACGTTGCCCTGGTCTCAATGGCCGACACCGAGGTCCAGACCCTTCCTTGGATGGGAGAGCTTCCAAGTGGACCAAGTCTCTTCCGAGGAGGAAGTCAGAATAAGAGGACCCTGTTCAGCAGGAAGGGTGTCCTCCTTCCCTCCTGAGCAAGGAAGCCTTGGCACTTTTCCATCTGCAGCACCCTTGTCTGCCTCTTCCCCTGGGACCCATGTCCTTCAAATCCCCAATCAGGCACGCCCTTGGAGAGTCCTCCTGCACCCATAGCTCCCCTCCTGCCACAGCGAGGCCTGGGGGCTGTCTCCCCTTCCTCCTCCTCCTCCTCCTCCTCCTCCTCCTCCTCCTCCACGCCATTCCTCTTGGGTCCCCAGAGTCCCACCCAGAGGAGGCCTCCTGCTGCCTATTCGCTCAGCCGATGAACTAAGGCGCAGAGGGTAGGGGTGGCAGATGGAGTGCCTCAGCTCTACCAAGGAGGGACGTGCAGAGAGCAGAGGGGAGTGTGGTTCAGCTCTGGGAAACAGGAGGAGGAAGGGAAGCAGCACCGAGGAGATCATGGCTAGGGGCCACAGACTCTTCCTGTGGGTGCCCGCTGACCTGGTGCAAAATGTTAAATGGAAAATTCCAGAAATAAACACTCCACAGTTTCAGGTACTTTTCAGTATAGTGAGTGTTACGATTGCTCTACTACTCTTATTGCTAGGAAACTCTTCCGATGTCTCGTTCGTACATTCAGCAGCATCGTGGGCAACATGTGGAGGAGTGGCTCAGGCAGAGCTCCACACTGCTGTGGCTTCAGGCATCCACGGGGCCAGGGAGTGACTCTGTCATGGGCAGGGGTTGCACCTGCCTATCCCCCCTGTATCCTTCTGAAACACCTCATCACGTGGACCTGGCAAGCTGCTTCCTGTGATGGGGAACCCACGATGTGAGGCTCACCAGGTCGAGTCTCTCCGAGCATCCTTGATGCCTGGCTCAGGGTCCTTTAATTTCAGAACGAGGAGGTAGGTGAATGTGGACAGGAGAACCTTTCTACTTTGGTACTTTGGTCAGGCATTCCTAGGACTGGACTGGCAATGCTCTTCAGTTGACAGTGCGTCGTCACAGGGCTTTTCCCAGACTGACATCGCGCAGCTCTGAGCTCAAGTCCAACAGAGCCCCGGCACCAGTGTGTGCCGCAGCACAAGCGCAGCCTCCCGTCCCCAGGTGGCTTCCCGGCACCAGGAAATATGTTAGGCACTGCTCACAGTGGGACCCTGTGCAAGTGGGGACTTTAAAAAATTCTTTTGATGTTTGCTCCAGCTCTAATTTCTACCATTTAATTTGTAGTAGAAACTATCAACTGCTCTGTTACCCTTTATAAGGAAAAATGTTTTCTCATGAAGTTGTCCTCCCCACCCTCCTGAAGTTGTCCTCCCCACCCTCACACGCACATCTAGATGACCCCACGGTCACAACGCTCTCAGACTGAGGTCAGACAGGAAAAGGTTATAATTTGAGCCAGAAAACTTACGTTCTCTATCCCTCAGCTAACCCTCATTACAGTTGCTATTGTTAAAAATGAAAAAGTAAAACCTACTTTACAGGTCGCTCCGAGGCCTGGGGGGCACCCTGAACATAACCTGGCGCCTACCACAAATCCCAGCCCTAGAAAAGACTCTCTAAAAGTAAGTATCCACTCAACATCTTCAGTTCTGACACGTTTTACACAGAGTTGTCATTTTCAAGTACTTCTTACATAAAATGAGTCGGGCTCTTTGATCAGTAGCATTGTCAGCTTTACAATAAATACAGTTAAACATCTCAGACTAAAATTTGGGAACAGAGTATTAATTTCACTACCTAATTTGTTTCTCTGCATCAGAGTATTTCTTCTTGTTTTCTTGCTACTCAAAATATTCAAATATGCACTGTTCAAGGACCAGTTTAAGAAACGTTGTTTATATGATGTTGATACATGTGCTTGTCCTCAGGGACAGGTGTGACTGAAGTTTGAAGTTTCTCAAGTTTCAACCATCTTAAACTGGTGTGCTCGAGCTGTAGTTGTAGCAGGAGACTTTAAGAAAGGTCACCTCCAGGGTCAACTCCTGGGCATTGATTTCCTCAGGTTCTTGGCCTATTGGAATGCAGGTGGGGACCCACTGGAGTTTACTGTGTGGGGAATCTACACCCTGAGGTCTAAGTCTTTTAATTACAAGATACATCAAAATCATCCAGGAAGTTTTTCAAAATGCTTATGCCCGCACTTCCCCAGATATATCACGCCAGTGTTCCTGGGACCAGACCCTGGGGTGAGCAGCTGGGAGGCCTGGACGTCATGCTGAGGCCACCTCTGCCGTCCTGAGTCCACACTGGCTCCTCCTGGTTCACCAGCCCAGGAATCACATGGCATTGTGTGTTGTGGCAACTAACATCCAGTGATTCCTTGATACCCCATCTGAATCCGCATGGACTCCCAATGCCAGCCTAGCCCTGGGTGTGGACTGGTGTTCAAGGGGTGGGGCAGACAACAGGACATACCATCTTGTTTTATTTCATTCCACCACGAAGTCTTGCCCTAGCCTCTGAACACCAACAATCTGACTCCAGCTTAATTTACAAATCTTTGTATTCATGACAGTGATTACAGTGAGAACATTTACCACTTGTGTGAATGATTGTGCATTTGAACTCACACGAGCATTTCGTATGAAGAGTTCTGTGTAAAGTTGACAATTTCAGGTTGGGTGCTTTGGCAACTTTGCAGATCTGGGTTTGTCATCTTTGGCCTCTTCCTACGTTTGTTCCCCTTTCCTATCAGTCTGCACATTTTTCAAAGGGTGAAGTCTGGGAGAGCTGTGGAATTCATACATCGTTGCATACACATTTTCCATCACTGAACAAGCTGCTGAGGGTGAGAAGGTGCGCTTTCAGAGAGCGGGGGAGGCTTATTTTCATCCTTTGCAATTCTCGTCCGTCTTCCCCACGTCACTGTGGTCCAGGGAGCATGCTCAGCGGCACTTTGAGACGTTTTGTGCCACCTGGTGGAATTTTCTTGAAAGGGAATTATCAAGGGCCGGAAACACGGCTCAGCTTGATCATGACCTGAGGCATTTTCTCAGTGCCTAATATTACGGGTCTAAGTATAGATCCCCGACTGCGTCTGGCAATTTAACTGCACTAGGCCCATAATAAAGATTTTTTTTTAATGTGAAAATTAGTCTTCAGTGAAAGAGACCCATTTGTTAGCTGCTGGTAGGTTCAGGTGCAGCAATGCCATCCACAGGTTGGGTCATTCTGGTCTCTGCCAGTTAATACCCAGAGATTACTGCCAACCAGCAGGCAGCATGCAGACCTAAGCACCGGTTTCCATTAGCCAGAGACAAAAGTAATTGTAATTAACTTTTTTCCCTTACCCTCACCCCCAGGAAGTCAAAACAATCTGATAATGTCATATTTAGCAATTAGTGATGTAACTGTTTACTCAAGCAGAATTTCACTGAACATAAAAGGGATTTTAACAACACATGTACTGAAGCGATAACTGATCTGAGTGGCTGGAAGTCTTTGCTGAGAGGCTCAGACTAACCCAGCGAGAGCCAGCTGTGCGGAGGCGCCATGTCAATGCCTCCCCCGAGGAGGAGGCCGTGCAGGAGCTGGGCCAGGTGTCCACGTGGCTCGCCCAATGCGTTAAATTTTGTTCTTTTCCGCTGCCATGATCAGCCACCCACTAGGCTCTCGGGTGCAAGCAGAGGGATGTGGCATGGGTAAAATCCATGGTTCCAACCCTCACTTGCACACATTTCTTGAGCTCCGTTGTGTCGTGAGTGCTCCCAGGCAGAGGTGAAAATTTCTCTTCCAGGACAGACTGGAAGGGTCACCATTTATTTGGCAAGGAGCAAAAGGGTCCGGCCAACAAAGCAACCTAGCAATCTAGAGAAACCCCAATGCAGTTCTAACTCGTCCAAAAGGCCATCGCTGTCTGGAAAGTTCGCCTGCGAACAGGGAGTCGTCCCCCTAACGACGGCTCGCTCTCTCTGGAGTGTGGGTGGGTGCTGGGCCTCTCAACTAGAGTACCTCCCTAGAGGAGGCAGGGAGTCCAAGGATGCTGAGTAGTCCCTGGGCGCTGATGTGCCTCGTCCTCCAGATGAGCTCGGGTCACTGAAGGCGCTCGCTGCCCTGCCGTAGCTCACCTGCTGGGTGCAGTCCACGCATCCCTGTGGCTAGCCAGAGTCCTTCCCAGGTGGCCCGAGGCAGGCTCTTCCCTTGGCCTGCTGCTGGCGTCTCTGTCCGCACTGCCTGGGACTTCTGACATCCCAGCTCTTAGACCCATGCCTGCTGCGTCTTCAGCACAGAAGAACCACGGGCTCTGATTGCTTCGTGCCAGGCTGGTGCCCGCGGTGCCCTGTCTTGCAAGCTCTACTGGAAGGTGCTCGGCGGTCCCAGGAGGTGCCCTCACCGTTTGCCATGCCCCATTGTACCTGGTCACACAGCAGCAGCTCAGGTGCCCCTTGTCACCAGTATCTGCTTTCCATATATATATCCAGGGCAATGGCATCACTGGGCGGGCTGGATTCCCCAGCTCAGGTTTGTGGGCATTAAAAATAAGGGGGAAAAAACCCCTTTAGTTCAGACCCATTGCTCTGCTGTAATCTGAGAAGCAAGATACAGTGACATCTCTTCAATGGCTGGAAAGTCAGGTTATCTGATCATGAATTTTTAAAAAAGAAGCAGGTGGAAGTTTCCATGCACAAAGCTGTGTGATTTGAGGTTACAAATGCTCTTCTCTGAAAACAAAACAAGGGAAAGAAAGAAAAATAAAGAATTAAAGGAATCTCTTTTGTTTTGTTTTCCACAACAGGACCAAACAGGGAAAACAAACCAAACAACGAACTATACCTACTCTGTAGAATTACTAAAAGATGAAGAGACTAGTTGTGCCCAGTGCCAAATAGCGCACAGCTCCGGAAGCCAACACAACCAGTATTGTTATTACTAGTAATCACTGTTCATGTTACGAAGTGAAGAAACCATCAGGTTCTTCAAAACCTGAACAATGGAAGGCAGTTGCTTCAGTAGATTAAAACTGCAAAAGAGAAAGCAAAGGACAGAAGATGTGACAGATGCTATGACAAATCAGGTACTCTTGGCTGCTCCTGGGGATGGTTCTGGAAGGGACACTCGGTGGGTGGAGGACACTAGCAGGAGCCCTTCTCCTGAGCTCCCGCCACTTGCGATCCGTGCTTCCATGGGCAGTTTATTGAGCTGCACTCATGCTCAGGTAGGTCACTTATGAAATGATGAAACTGGACTTTTTGTAATGGTTTATAATTCTATAAATCCCAACAAGACAGGAAAAATCAAATGTTTTCTCCAAGGTCACTCACATGAACATCTCTTGGTTTGAACAGGGTCAATAAACCAGGTCTGCGAGTAGAACCTTGCTCCTGCCTGAGTTTGTAAATAAGGTGCTGCTGGACCCCGGACTTGGCACTCATTTACACACTGTCAGTGGCCAAGCAGTCACCACAGGAAGCACAAAACCCGGAGCCTGAAATACTTACCGCCTGGCCCTCGAGGGAAGGTGTGCTGGCTCCCGGGCCAAGGTTAAAATGAAACCTACTAATGGAAACAAACACAGAATGGTAAACCACGCCTTGCCAAAAAAATTTTGATGCGCTTTGGGGAATAGTTCTCACTCTAAGAGACTAAGAACTCTTTGGTTCTGTCTTTTGTTTATCTGACTTTCAACAAAGGGTTAGTTGCCAGGATGCAATTGTGTCAGAAGTGATCATGAGAAAATTAAATACAGAATTTAAAAGCGATATTAGTAAAGACTACAAAAATGCATTCCATACTAATAGAGAATAGAAAAATCTGTTCCAGGGAAATAAATTTCAACAGGAATGGCTAAGAAGCTTTGAGTTGGAGTAAAATCTCAGGGACATGAAACAGTGCCGTGCTGGTCATTTAGTGCCGTCCTTCAGATAGAAAAACAAATGTGATCAAAGTATTAGGTGTAAACAAGATGTCGTGTGTTCTCCAAATATTGAAATTGTGAAAAGATGGAGCCCTGAAGTGTCTACAGGGATTTTACCAAACATGAAGCTGAGCCAAGACTGGAGATAGCTGGAGATGGAGTACAATGGAGAGGAGTGAAACAAAGAAACCCTTTTAATTCAAAAAGAAAACAAAATTGTCACAGCCTCAGAGTACAATAGAAGTAAAAATGTCTCACCCAAGAAGGATCAGCACTTACTGAAAGGGAAAAGTGCAGAATTGTGTGACTTTTGCACATAAAAAGGTCCTTAATAAGTACAGGTCCCACGCCCTGCTGTTGACACGCCGTCCTGAGCTCCTGCCTCTGTTCCACACCTGGACCCGAGGGCAGGCTTTCTGCAGGCCCCTGCCCTCAGGCCCCGCTTCTCAGTTGAGCCCCAGACTTGTGGGGGGCGGGCGCAGGCCTGAGGAACAGCAGAGGAGAGGGGCAGGAGGTATCTTCCCTTCACCCCACAAGGTCATTCAGAAGGAGCTAAACACTTCTGCCTTGGTGGGGCCATGTCCTCAGAGCAGGAGACCTAGGGCACAGATCCAAAAGGGACGGGTCACCCACCAGCAGAGGAAGAGGCCAAGACTCACCCGCTGGCTCCTCCAGACGCCTGACTCCACTTGCTCTTCATGAGCATCCAGAGAGTTCTTGAAGCCTGAAGGGTAGGTCTGCTTCCGTTTCCTAATTGCAAACTACATTTCTGTTGATTTTGTTTTCTTTTAATAAATCAAAAGAACACCATGCAGTTATTAAAAAATTGAAATGGTCCTAGAAGTTTCAATGCATATAAAACACCAGCTCAGAAAATACCAGAGAAGGCAAGAGTGTGGGCTAGCCGTGAGGGCCACAGTCTCCGGCATCTGCCAGGGCCTTCCTGCACTTCCACATTTTCTACAAAGAATGACACTGCTCTGCTTCCTGAATGAATGTCCTGGGCATCAGCGGTGCTCACCCCACACCCTGACCCATGTCCAGGGCATGTGGTGAGAGCGGAGTAGCTTGGATCCGGGGCTCTCCCCGTCCATCCAGAGCCCCAGGGCCCTCCTGTCTGACAGGGTTTGCATGGAGAGGGGTCACTATGGGCTCTGTCTTCCGTGGCTCCTTGTTGGTGACGCTCAACAGGTAAGCCTCCCTGGGCACAGTGGTTCATTTCATTGGGTCAAACACTAAATCACCAAACACAAGTATCAGAGGTCCTGGTAATGAGGAGGAAAGAGCAGAGTTACCGAGTGCTAATTTCTTTTCCAAAATCATACAGATTTTTAGCAAGACGGATGAAACTAGCTGTGGGCTATGGTCCCAAGGGTCAGGCATTTCGGCCAAGTCATTTTGGGGAAATAACATTTTAAGTGATGGATGTCCTATGGTCCATGTGCCGATGGCTGATTTATCTGGTGATCATGTCAAGCTGTACCCAGCGTTTTCTTTTTAATCTGTGGCCAATCTCTTCTGCTCATTATCGCCCTGACTTACACCTTCTTCTGCGTTACTTCCTATACTTCTCTGAGCAGCTTCCTGGTTTTTTTATGGGCTGGACATTTTCTCCCGTCCTGTAAATCTCCTCAAAGTTCCCCTGCAGCTCTGCCTGGTGTCCTCCATGCTCCCACACCTGCACAAATGGAGTTTTTACTGCTGGCTGCCACTTCCTTTATGTCTGACTTAGGTCATAGGCTCCTCAGAGTGGACCTTGTCTTTTATGCTCCATAAAGGCATGTGTGGGCCTGCAGCATCCATCGAGACCAGAGAAAGTGAGTGTCCATCCCCACGACTCTGCCTACCTCACCCCAGAAGAGAGCACACGGGCAGCAGGCCTGGGCCCCCCGTCAGAGCCACCCTTTGCAGGAACACGGGACCTCCATGGGCTATCTGGAATATCCGTTTATGTGCACACACCAAATTCCCCACAATGAAATCGAACGCCTGGGCCAACTGATCAGATGGAGCCAGCTTAGGCCCTGTGACCTGAAGAGGGGAAGAACACTTCAGAATTCAATGCCACCTGGGTCTCCATAAGCCTAAAAGACAAAATACAGAGAAGTTGGAAAAGAACGATCAACGTGGAGAATTAATAGAAGTTGAAAATTTTCTGAGGAGAAAAAAAAACCCCAGTTTTTAAAGGTATAAATTAAATTAAGAGCGGCTTCCCGGGGCCCGTTATGGTGGTCCTGACCGCACAGCCTGCTCTGCCCTTGTTGGGAGCCCTGGCCCTAAGGTGGTAGTCAGCACCCTTTGGAGGTCCTCTTCCATTTAGGCTGGGACCTTGGTTCACCATACATTTGGAAACAAAATTTATGTCACTCCATTTGTATTTTTCTGAGTGACCACCTGGCCTCAAACTATAAACGAGGGGAAGGAGGAGATGCTGGACTTGGCCCAGCACCTGGCCATGCGCATGCTCAGCAGATAATCCCTGTTGTCAGCTGCCCAAGCGCCTGGGGTAAGCGAGACCTTCCCTGTAGGATTCTGTCATGGTGTGTCCATCCGTTGTGTGTTATCATATTATTCACTAATCGTAAATATGTTTAATCTCCCCAACAACATTTTAGGCTCCTGGTGGGTAGAGAGTCTGATAGTACTACAGTTGACTGAGCTCACATATTTGAAATCCCCTCTTCCCCATTCTTCAACTTAATAATAGCATTCTTTGATGTATAAATTTGGCTGCTATGTATCTGAAAATGATATTCTTTCAGCTTTGTCAGTTGTGATAGTTTATTTTGCAATCTATCAAGTATTTTTTTAAATATCTAGTTGTGTGCTATAACCTAGCACAGAAGAGAAAAAATAGAAAACAATGAACAAAATAGGCTGGCAGAGAGTCCACAGAGCACTCCTGGATCTGCCGCAGGGGCCTCCGCTCCCCCAGCGACTTCAGGGTGTGGTCTCTGCCGCCTTCCTACCCTTTCCTATAACCGTGGTCCAGAGGAAGAAACAAGGAGGGGCTTCCTACCTTCCCCAGTGCAGTTTCATGGGGAAAGGGGGTGTTCTGGGCAGCCCAGGCTGGAATTCAAAATGAGATTTGCAGATATTGGATGAGGTTTTCCACGCATCACCTTGGCAGGGTCAGTCTGTGGGGGCAGCACATAAAACAGGCCTGGGGGAGCCTGGACACTGACCAGTGAGGAGACACAGCAGGTGGCGGGGACCCAGCATCTCCGGGGTCCCAGCAAGATGCTCAGGAGCTGTAGAGAAGGACAGGTAAAGGGGAGATGTCCTAGACGGAGGGAGGTGGGGGAGCAGCAGATCAGACCAGAGGGCAGAATCAGGGTCAAAGTGCAAGTGGCAGGTCAAAGTGCAAGCCTGGAGCAGGGACCCACCAGAAACTGCCCCGACTCCGTGATCGGCAAACCGGCCAAGAGTGTCACTGCCTGTGACAATCTCACTTCTGTCTTCTGGATCCTGGCTCAGTGGAGGTTATTGGGCTTTGGATTCTGTATAACCCAGGTCCTTCCCATATCTAAAACCCTGCATTTCTGTAACCAGTGAAAGACAGCAGTGTTTGGGTTTCTAGAACGCTAGGGAGGCACAGACAGACATACGGCCTCCTTGAACGCCATCATCAGCACTCAGGAGCCAAGCAGAGAAGGAGGCTGGTGGAGGTCATATCCACCCCAGAACCTGGGGTCCATCCCTGAGACTGGCGAGCAGCCAGGGCCACACCCACCAAGTTAGGTGGACACTGGCTTTGTATAGAGGGACTGTGTCTAAGACTCAGCACCCACTGGGCAGCTTTGTGCTGCTGGCACAACACTCCCCTCTCTTCATGGGGATAAATGGACACACCGGTGAGGACCAAGCTCAGTAGGGCCTGGTCATCACAGCCAGCTCCCATCCCAGGAGCCCCCTGAACTCAAAGCATCTCAGGTCCTCTTCTCCAAGGCTTGTTTTTCTAGGAAAGGCCCCATTGGTGACAGTCCCCTGTGCAGGATATCCCCAAACCAATGCCTGGTTCACAGCTCACCCATTCCCAGTTGGAGAAGTGCTCTCACACTCTCTCAGAGGCCTCCCCATGCTGGGGACACCAGCTGGAGGATGGGAATGAGAGCCCCACTCAAAGTGGCCACTGGAAGAGGAAGGACAGTTGAGTCCCGGGGCCGTGGGGCTGTTACAGTGGAGATTCTGTGGCACTCATGCTAAACGTGGCAGTGGGAGCCCTGACCCAAGACTGTTGTTTCTGGAGACCCAGAGGCTTTATGCCCATGGCCCCATGATGGCCCCATGATGGCCCCATGAGCACAAGGAAAGGGGCCTTGCTGGTGGCTTCTGCCTAGCAGTGCTTCTTGCCCTCTCCAGGGCCTGAGTCAGGGTGGCACGCATGGTAACCTGTTGTTCAGAGGAATCCAGTCTGCATCTCATCTAATTAGACAGGTGTAAAGAAACCAAAGTTGATTAAAATTAAAATAAGGGTCTGTAGGGGTGACAGAAGTCCAATGTCTGACCGTGCAGGCCCCAGCTTTAGGTACTGCCTTCAGAGAGCCGTTGAAATAGAATTCAGAACCTTGGTGTGGATTTCCACTTACCTCCTGTGCCTATTGGAGAGATATGGAGAAGGGGGCTTTGGTCCATCAGCACACAGGGAGGCTGGGTAATGTGTGTGGCCACACACCAACCAGAAAGCCGCCATGCAGGGAGGCCGGTCAGAGCGGCCCCTGACACAAACCTCGTTTGTCCACCTAGAGAAAGAGCCATGCAGAAGTGGAGCATGGTCTGTGGTCCATGGGGAGAGTTCCCAGCACTTGGCTTAACCAGGCTCTGCTGCCCACTGCAGCCTCAATCAATGTCCCCCAGTGCCTGTGACGGTCAGCTCAGCTGACACTCAAACTGTTGGGTGTGTGGGAGACGCCCCGCTGAGGTGAAGTTTCATCACATAATGCCTTACCCCTCCCCCTCCTCTCTGAAGGGCACCAAATTCAAAAGTTTTCTCAACCAATCCCTGTGGGACACAGTGTCTGCTGGCTGTTCCTGAGTCACCCTGCCAATCAGCACCTATGCAACCCTTGTTAAGCCAAAGGTCGCAAGCTCACGCTCTCTGCCGTCTGCCCCTTCTTCCTCTCCCTCTCTGCTCTCTGCCTCTCCTTTTCTTCCCCTCCAGGCAGCCTCCCAATAAAACCTCTTGGTTGAATCTCCGTCGGGTGAGTCACCGGCCTTTCACAGACAGAGGTCGGCAGGCATCCAGCTGCAGCAGCTTCAGCGCACCTGCTGGCTGTCAACTGCAGAGCAGCTAAGCTCTCTAATGGCTTGAGAGGCGCCATTCTGGTTCTCAGGTGAGGTCCCCAGGTGAGTTCCATCTTGGCAGAAATGCACCATCCTGGGTCAGCAGTTCTGGGGGTGGCCTGGTGGCCCAGTGTTAACCAGCCCTCCTCGTGCGGGAGTGTCAGAGCCAGGGCTCTCTGGCAACCTCCGAGGCCACTGCGCATGGCCTTACTAGGGGAAGACTCCCTGGGGTGGAGAGCCCCTAGAGTCCTGGGAGTCCACATTCTTGTGGGAGAGCCTCCAGTTTTCACCAGGGGCCAGGCACTCTCCTAAGACGCTTGGGACATCGATATGTAAGACATTGTTCTTGGCTGCAGATGCCCAGAGTAGGTGGCCTACTGCATCCTATCACCCACTCTCCTCCTCCAGGATCCGGCAAGGAAGTGTCTGGCATCTGCTCCTGCAGCTTTTAGATTCCTTGCTGCAGATCTTTGCATGTTCAAGAGACAAGACTGCTTTCTAAGCCACAAGGACCAAGGGAGGCCAGGCAATTTCAGCAGGTAATTGATTCCTCAAAGGTATCTTTAATTGCCAATGCTTGTGATGCAACTGCCATGGTTCTGGTAGGTGTGAGATGCAGAGGCTTCAGCAGGGTTGGGGGGGTAAGAAAGACGAATCCCTGAGCTGGCTGTGGAGGAAGTGGGCAGAGGCTAAAGACAATGTGGCTTAGAATTAGTAAAATGGGGGCGACTGAAAATAGAAGAGAGGTGGGGAGACTCCTGCAGGGGTACCTGAGCTTGGGAATGATGTGGCCCATGGAAGTCCTGACAATGGCAAGTTGCAATTTTCAGTCCTTTGAAGGAGAAAATCTACAGCACAAACTCACATTCATCTTGATTTCAATATAATTCTGGTTTAAGCTTGAATGTGCTTCCACTTTATAATAGAAAAATCTCATAATTATGTCAAGTTCATGAACACTTGTAATGATGAAGAACTGGTAGTGTGCCAGAGCACTGTAGCTGAACAGCGTCACCGTCATGTTACACAACCACACATTCAGAGTGTGGCCTTTTATCCTTCTTTTTATATGCACATCGAGTCATAAACATGCTTCTCTTTAAATGATTATTGAGCCAAAATTCACCTACAGCTACTTGATACAGTGAGAAATGATGTTTGTCAACAACAGCCATGGTAAGGCAAAGGTGAGAAAGAACAGTGCCCTCGATCGAGCACGCAGCCCCTGATGAGGGACAACTCCCCTCTGCACTTTCTTGGTAATGTTACAGTTTGGACATGAGGTGTCCCCCAAAAGCTGATGTGGGAAACAAGGTAAGAACATTCAGGAGAAAGATTAGATTATGAGAGTTGTGACCCACTGATGAGTGGATTAATCCACTTGAATGAACTAGCCTGGTGGTGCTGTCAGCAGGTAGATGTGGCTGGAGGAAGTAGGTCTTGGGGGGAGGGCATGCTTTTGAGGTTTGTCCTTTGTCCCTGGCACCTTGCACACTCTCTCTCCTCTTCCCGAGCTGCTTTTCTCCTACACACCCCTCTGCCACAGCGCTCCACCTAAAGACCCATGGAGTCGGCCTACCCTGCACAGAATCTTTGAAACTCTGAGCCAAAATAAGCTTCTCCTCCTGAGTTGTTCTTGTCAGGTCTCTTGGTCACAGTGATGCAAAGTGACTGACACAGTAGGAAAGTGGCAGAAGAGCCCAGGAGAGGGGAGTCCGGCCCGGCCCAGGGCAGCAGCCCAGGGCTCAGGCACCTCTCCCAGGGCTGGGGAGGGGGGACGTGGTGCCAAGTGTTGTCCTTGCCACGAGTGTCAGGCAGGATGGACGCCTGTGGCCAGCTGAGGTCTGGGACCTCTCAGGCCATGGGTGGTGAGGGCAGTGGCCCTGGAGGACAGAGTGGTTTGGGAGAGGCCCTGGAGGTAAAATCATGGAAGTCAGCCCATGCAGAGTCCAAAGTGAGTTCAGGGTGACTCTACCGGTGGCGCCTGCCTCAGGAGGAGGTGAGAGGGTCCTCCCCCACCCTGTCCTCACCCTGACGGCCACGCGGGTCACGATGGCTCAGTGAATGTGCAGAAGGACAGCAGGCTTTGGGCAGGGCTATGTGGCTTCCGATGAATGTTTGAAGGTCGGGGTGCCACCATGGGGTGCAGAGGCTGAAGAGGAGGGGAGGGGCCTGGAGGTTGGTGTGGAGCAGACAGGCAGGGACAGATGAGTGGACGGAGCAGAGCACACTGGAGAGGGGGAGACTCAGGACAGGACATGGGGGTCTCTCTAGGTAAGCCATAGAGGTCACCAGCGCAAAACCCCAGGAAGAGCAGGCAGTGATCCCAGGGGACCTGGAAGGCGCCTCCCGGGAAGGGAGGGAGACAGTTTCTAGGGGCACTGCTGTGGGTGGAGGCTTCAGAGGCTGCAGGGGAAGCCTCAAGGGGGGTCAGCAGTTTCAGCAACTAGATTGTGACCAGTGCCCACCAAAGGCCTGGAAAATGGCACGATTTGTCAAGTGCATCAAAATGTAAGCTAAGTCACCGCACCCCAGCTCCATCCCAGGAGGCCTTCCTGGGCCCCACCATGGACAAAGGCTGAGATGCAGGTGACAAGAAGTGTAGTGCTGCTCGGCTGGTGATCACGTTCCACAGCCAGGGCCTGGACACACTCGAGGGCCCTCACACAGCAGTGAGAAGTGCCTGTGAGGAGGGGAGGGGAAACACAGGAGGTCAGAGGTCAGACCCCCCATTACAAGCCACACTTCAATCTCGGTGAACTGAGCTGTGTTCCGTGTGCACAGCGGAAAAGCAAGTGCTCGATGGTGCGCATAGTACCCTTCCCTTTCGTTAACACACGTAGAATGAGAATATCAATGGTTTACTTTGCCCAGCAGTGCAGAGCGAGAGGGACAGAAGGACAGGGAAGAGCAGGGGGGACAGAGGGACAGGGCAGAGTGGGGGGGACAGAAGGATGGGGCAGAGCGAGGGCTGCCCGAGCCAGAAGCCCAGCTCTGGGAAGTGCCCGCGTTGCCTGAGCCCAGGAGCTCTAGCCCCTCTTTGCCTCGGCTTCCGCACCTGTGAAGTGGCAGGGAACTAGCCGTGCTAACCGGTGGTGTCATCCTGAGGGCCTTGTGAGCAGCCGAGGGACCCTCGGAGGGGGACTGTCAGTCACCGTGTGCAATAAATATACTGCAAAAGAGCTTTTTTCAAATCTCTATTTTCTAAAATAAAAACAGATTTAAGTTAAATTTTGGAAAAGAGCATAATTATTGTTGACATTGAAGAAAATGATCTTTGGTCTAAGGGCTAGAGAATGTCTTTTTCGGGGTCATTATCATTTGGAGTGATATCTTTGCTAGACCTTGGGTAGCATTAGGTAGTTGAGACTAACCATTTTCAGATGCTGATTAGAGAATATCTACTATGAAATTGACCACTTCTAAGTTCCCCTAAATTGTGCATAATTTTTAGCAATTAAATTTCAGGTATTCTCTTTCATCTTAATTAAGATCTATTCTTCCAAAAATACAAATATGATTTTTTAAAGTAACAGAATTCCCTCATACAGTTTCATATTCCAATTTAAAAAGAGAAGATAGAATCTGGAGAGGTTTTATTAATTCCTGTGGGTTTAAAACTAATCTTCATTTCACTGTTTGATGACTTCAAATCCAGGTATTCCTGTGCCATTGGTGTGAGCAGCAATACAAACCCAGAGTGACCTGCGTGTATGCACTGCACCTGGCACTTCCCTGTGTTAGGGAGCAGTTGGTAGCATCTCTAGCCATGCGCCTCCTGAAGATCCCATTATAAGATGCGTGGGATACCGTCCGAGGCCATTATTTGGTACATCAAAGAAAGAATAAATATCAATACTGTGCTGTTAAAAATAGAAGAATGCAGTGAGTCAGGATGGTTTTCTTCATAGAAAACCTTTCAGAATC
Organism: Marmota marmota marmota; assembly: GCF_001458135.2. Classification (NCBI taxonomy): domain Eukaryota; kingdom Metazoa; phylum Chordata; class Mammalia; order Rodentia; family Sciuridae; genus Marmota; species Marmota marmota. Next base: position 8,599,341 of record NW_025999991.1, read on the forward strand.
TGAATGTGAAGCCTGCACTGTTCTGTGGGTGCTTCACAGCCCCCGATGTAAGGCACCCACCCCACCCCCACCCACTCTCACCCCCTGTTATAATAGCCTACTGTCTTTCCTGCAGAACTTCAAGCTCACAGCAAAAGCAAAGATTGTAGCTTCTGCTTTGTGAATCTATCACAGTGCCTCACACACAGTAAGCTTTGGATAGGCATTCGCCACATGGGCTAAATCCCCAAGGCCCTTCCAGGGGGATGCCCAAAGTAAAGCAGAGTGCCCCGAGTGGCTCCTGAGCCATGTACTATTTGGCACCATGTCTCCGTTCCCTTGGTCACTCTCAGGGCTGGCCGCCTGTGTGAGGCTGGGAGCCCACCACCCAAGGAGGCAGGAAGGAATCTGCCCAGAAATTGGGCCCTTTGCATAGTCTCTCTTAGGAACCAGCTGGGAAGTCAAGGGGGAAGCCCAGAAGTTAACTGTGGTTCTGCATTTTACTTCTAGCATTCCTTGGTTGTTGATAAGTCTTTGAGAATAAAAGTGGGAGAAGCCAATTAAAATATTCCCACTTACAATGAAAATGAGAGAGAGTTCCTGAGTGGAGAAGCTTTCAGTTGGAGTAGAAAGAAGGGCCGAGAGTCAAAGGTCACCATTTCAGCATTTCACTGGTGCCGCTATTCTTTATCCTTCTGAGCCGACTTTATTTTATCATTTTCAATACCTATTTAAGTAATTCAACCCACTCAATTATTCCTTAACAAATTTTATCGATGACCTCTCTCAAGTGTGGTGTGTGGGCTGCGTGCTATTAGCCTAATGTGGCACAATTAATATCTTCTCGGTAGTCCTTCTTTCTTCAACAAGTAGTACTGGTAAAAGCCAACCCATCTTTTAAAGGTAAACCTTGTCCAGTTAAACACGAGAATGAAATCACTATAGATCTATTATTTCTCGGAACAGAATATCTCCATTTGCATAAAATATTTTTCCTTTGACAAGGTGCCAGGAAGAAGCACCTCGTGCCCGCTGCTCACAGTGATCTTTCCATGGCATTAAGAGTAGGAGAAATTACCATGGTGGCCTGCAAACTATTATTCTCTCCCCTGGCTCTCCTTAGCTCCTTCTGATTTGCAGTACCATGACTCTCAGAGAGCTCGGTCACCAAAATGCCCAGGATAATGGACAGAGGGGATCTCCTACATGATGTAATTTCACAGCAGGAGACCAGTTCACGGGTTGTAATATTAAGGTCATATGCTGAGACTATAACCCTTGAGTTGGTTGAGAAATAATGGCTGGAGTCAAAATTTAAATAAAATTTAAATCTGAACCAGTCAAGTGATCTACAAGCTGTAGGAACAAGCGGTCTAGTAGACCAATACACTTAAATACCAAGAAAAAATAGTTGCACTCTCGGGGGTGTGCTATAATGTTAGAAATAATACAGCTGTTTACAGCGAGTGTTTTTCTTTAAAGCATAAGCAGACAAGGTGGTGTGTCTAAATAGAAAAGTCCTGATGTAATGGAGAAATGGGAGAATTGAACATTCAGGAAAAAGACCTTGTCCGTCAATAAACAGATGCGATGGTTAATCTCAAGTGCCAACGTGACCAGCCCACATGCCCAGATATTCTGTCAAGCATTTTCTGTTGAGAGTGTTCCCTGAAGAATCAGCATTTGACCTGGTGGAGGAATGAGCAGGTGGCACCCCCAGTGAGGGGAGCCTCGTCCCATCGTCCCATCGATGGAAGGCTGGGTTAGAACAGGCAGGCTCACCGCCCCTGGTGAGCAGACTTCCCTGTCGGCCTTCCCGCAGGGCCAGGGTGTGCCCGCTGTCTTCCGGATCTGCAACAGCTCTTCTGGGTCTGCAGCCTGCAACCTCCAAATGGAACTCAACTGTCAGCTCTCTCTCTCTCTCTCTCTCTTTCTCTCTCTCTCTCTCTCTCTCTCTCTCTCTCTCACACACACACACACACACACACACACACACTATTGACTCGGTTTCTCTGCAGAAACCTAATAATACCGTGGGGCTCAGAGAGAACAATCAGGAGCCGTCCTGCACACGTCATGTGAGAGGTTCAAGCCTGCAAGGTCCAGGAGCAGCAGCAGGAAGTGGTCCTCAGAACTCGCCGGGGCCTGGCCAGGGTGATCGCCAACACACCTATGATACTCCGGGGCCTCAGTACGCTTCACGTTTTCTGTGGGGATCTTCCCCTGGCTGTTGAAGCACGTGACCATCATTTCCTGTTCTAAAGGGTCTGAAGGAGGTTTTGCCAGAACGAAGCTCGACATCTGAAGTGTCTTTCGCCTCCTGCTGCCACGAGCCCTGTCCCTGCCCAGTTAGAGAATAAAACCTGGAGTCCTTATGCTGTTGGCTTCCTAAAATAAAATGACTGTTTTCAAGCATTCAGTTGTCATGAGTATCCTCCTTATTTTGTCAGGAATCTGTGTGTGTGTGTGTGTGTGTATGAGTGTGTGTGTGTGTGTGTGTGTACATGTAATGAGCAAATATCTCTGTCTCCCTTCTTAGTCCTCTGTCATGCGACTCGGGATGTAATGACATTGCTATGATGTTTATGTGCTGTTCCTTGTCATCACAGTATCTAAGTTCTGACACCACAGTAAAGAGCAGCGTGGCTTGAGGATTGGCCAACTCCTACGGGGCAGGGTTAGTGTGCTGTCAGCTGGAGGCAGGATCACTATCAAGCCAGGTGGAAACAGGACCTTGTTGCTGTCTCCATCTAGACACCAAGTGTGGTTTAGGGAGATGTGTGGGTGACGGGTTGTCAAGGGTGGACTTGGGATGGTTACCTTGACTGGGCCAGGGGGTGCCCAGCTATGTGGTTAAACATGATCGTGGGTGTGATGATGAGGGTGTGTCTGGAGATGCCAGTGTTTGGACTGGTGGACTTAGTAAAGCAGATTGCCTCCCCCTGTGGAGGGGCATCATCCTATCCACTGAGGGCCGTGAGAGAACAGAAAGCAGAGGATAGGACGTGCTCTTCCTGGTTCATTGGGGACATCTGTCTTTTCCTGTGCTCAGATTGGAACTTGTACCATCTTCTCTCCTTGCCCTCAGCTTGCAGATAGACTTCTAGGGGGCTTCTCAGGCTCCATAATAGCATGAACCAATTTCTTACAATAGATCTCTTTCTTCTCAGTGTGTTTATTCCATTGACTATTACTGTGGAGAATTCTTACTTATACATCTGTCCTGAGAGCACAGATCACAGAATGAAACTTCTTGACTCCTGTGCTTCTCATTTCTGGTGTGGGTGGTCCTCGGTAGACACAAGAGTTAAGGGGCCCCGTGTCGGTCAGGGCAACTTGTTTAGAGGTCTGGTCCCCGTTCATCCTTTGCCAGTCACATGAACTTGGAAGTTACGGAAGCTCTCTAAGCCACAGGATCTTCTGTAAAGTGGGAGTTAGCTAGTTTCCTAGGCCTGCCACAGTGAAGTCCCACGAACAGGGTCCCTTCAACTACGGAATTCGGCCAGTCACCGTCCGGAGGCCAGCGGTCTGCGGTCAAGGTGTCAAGGTGTCAGCAGGGGGTTCCTCCCGAGGACTCTTGGGGTGGACGTGCCCCGCGTCTCTCCTGGCCTGGTGGTGGCAGCCTTCCTTGGCCACTTTGGTTGGTTTGTGTCACTCTGCGCTCTGCTCCTGCCACCACATGGCTTTCCTCTGTCTCTGCCCTCTCATCCAAGGGGCCTAGTGACGACAGTCTGTGGGGCCTCCCTCCCCAGGTCACCTCTCCTTGCCTGGCTTCCCCTCTCCTTCCCAGCCCTTCCTTCCACCTGACAGGTTGGATATTTGGTTTTTGAGTTTTTTAAAATCAATTTTATTTTTTTTATTCAAAGTTTACACCTTGCACTTGGTTGGTATGTTTCTTTTTTTCCTTCTTATTCTTTTTTTTTTTTAGTTGTCAATGGGCCTTTACTTTGTTGATTTATATGTGTTGCTGAGAATCAGACCCTGTGCCTCCCACAAGCCAGGCAGGTGCTCTTCCCCTGGGCCACCACCCCAGCCCCATATATTTGGTTTTAATTTATGGATTTTTCTCCCTGCAACAAAATGTATGCTCCACGGGACCAGGGGTTTTTACCAGTGTGGCTCACACCTAGGACAGGATGAAAAGATCGGTGAACAAAACAAAGAATGAACAGATAGACTGGGAATTGAGAAGCTAATCAAATGCCTAAAGTCTGAAATGTCTATGATTCACGTCGAGGGTTTCCTATGTTGGAGCCCAGTTCCATATTAGTTCTGTCTTTCAGATCCTGCTAATGCTCCAGGTCCCCCATCATACACACGGGCACCACGGCTACAGAACTTGGAGACGCAGTAGAGTCGCTCCCAGAATGAAGGGGGCCCGGGTGCTGGGCTCTTCCTTTCCTTTACTCACCAGGGTCCCTAAACACTGCAATAGATAATATGTTCTTTTCTTCTTAGGAGACATTCCAGGACTAACATTTCTAGGAGAAAAAAAATAGCCTTATTGTCCGGGGCAGCTGATATTGTTTGTCCAAATACTTTGTGTGAAATGTCAGAAACCATATGCACAATTTACTGTCGGAGTTGGAAAATATCTGAGAGATTATTTTAGTCTAAAAATCCTCATTAGCCAATAGGAGTGTGCAGGCTTCCTCCCAGATGGTTGAAACACAGGCAACGCAGACGAACACTGCACACACAGTCTTCTGTATTTCCTTTTTCTGATTCATAAGATTCTTTATTTTTGTCTTCCTTAAAAAATCAGAAAGCTCTTCTATACTAGAGATTGTTCTACACTTCTTTTGTGTTTCTGGAATCAGTTATGAACATCAAGTGCTAAATTATTTCTTAGTCATTTATTATTCAGAAAAATTTATCACAAGTAGCTTGACTTTTTATTTTATCTTTTAAGGTTCAGGAAATAAGACCTTTGTTACTATGTTTACTGAGCAATATTTTTTTCTTTTTGCATTGGAAGTACAATGGTAGGAATGAATCTATATACCATAGATCTGTGCCAGAGGAAGCGGCTGCCTTAATTGCACATATGGACATGCAATCAGCAGCCCTGCAGGCATAGGTTCAAGACCTGGGGACCAGGTAAGGGACAGGCTATGGCTGTTTAGCCTGGACAATTGATTGGGATTGGCTAGTGATCCCTGGACATTGATTGGAAAATGTCTCCTAAGAAGAAAAGAACATGCATGGATGTTTGGGGTCAATTTCTCCTCCCAAGAGCAGCAACCTGTGATACTTATGAAGTAAAGGGAGCCAGGTGCCCCCACACCTGACACCCTTTCCCCAGTGCTGTGCTGGAAGGATGAACAGCGCCTCCTGCAGATGCTCATGTGGTGCGTGCGTGGGAGGGGAACTCTTTGGGCATGGCTCTCTCTGTATTTTGCCGTGCAGTCCTGTCAGGAGCCTGAGGAACAACAGAGAGGTGCCCTGGAGGCCCACTTGGCCACTGTGGGCCTGGGAAGCCCTGGGCTCCCGTTTGCCCTGGCAGCCCCAGGAGGGGACGCTCCCATCCTGGATGGGATCCTGGCTGTCATCACAAGCCCGGGAAGGCCTGTTAGGCCAGAAGGCTTTGCCAGATTTGTTGTTAGAAACATTGAGATTCTATATTTACTATCTGGAGCTCACCATCCCTGCCATCCCATGCACACAGAAAATCAGAGATGCCAACAGACGGGAGGGTGGGACAGTCCCTTTCAAAAATCTGGCAGTTTGGCTATAAATGCCTGGCAAGCCTAGAGCTTCTCTGAGCCAGGAGGGTTCGGCCCTGCCTCCCGCCCACCGAGGCTTCTGCCAGGGACTCAGGGTCCCTCCTTCCTGGGGGAGCCAAGTGCTTGTCTGCTTGAGCCTCTAAGAGAATCGAATTACCTGCTAACTGCCTAAACCTGACCTGCGAGGACAGGGGGCTCTCTTTCATCTCCACAGGCCAGGAGGGGACAAAGGTGACCGAAAGGGCAGGTGTGGCAATGGATCCCCGTGGAGGAAGGGAAGGGTGCTTGGCCGGGCTCCTGCTCTACCAGGCTGGTCCTGGCTGGAGCTCCAACCGGCTCCTGGGTGAGGCAACCCGGGCCTGGTTTCCGTGGCAACCGTTTCCCTGGTTACAGAAGGGGCCAGTCTAAGGATCCTGGAGTGCAGGGTTGGGGGGGGGGTGAGTGAGGCAAGGCGCTGGGTGCTGAGCCTATGTGTGTGATGGTGTGAGCTTGGGAGGAGGTGAGGCTGGTGCAGAGGCCCACACCGGAACCTTGAGGGAGAGGGGTATTTGGAAGCAGGGCCACGGCACTCACGGGTCTGCAGGGCAGGCAGAGTGCCTCGTAGAAAGTGCTGCACACCTGCAGGCAGGAGCCCAAGAGCCAGGCTATGTGGCCAGGGTTGGGGGCCCCACCACCTGCTGTGCTCTGAGCCTGCTCTGTCCTGCTCGGATGGGAGAAGCTGGTTTTCGAGGGAATAAGCAGTCTTTGAAGAGTATTTCCTAGGTGCAAGAGAGGTCCTAAAATCCCAGGGCTAAGGCTGTATGACAGGTGATCAAGTGGGGCAAGATCTCACCAAGCCCTTTCCTCTGTGAGGCAGGAAACATCCGTAACACCCAGGTAAGAAGATGAAGCTCAGAGGTTCCTGTCTGACCTCCCAGGGCTGGCTGCTTCTAGTCTGCCTGCCCCAGCCCACGTGACCCGAGCCTTCCCTCACCTTCAGCCTCTGGCTCCTCCTGACATGGCTGCCGAAGGGGGCAGGAGCCAGCGAGTGGCAATTTCCTAGGAGTTTCTAACTATTTTCGATTTTTTCCAGTTATTTCCTATGATTTAAACCAAGCACGACAGAATAGAACAAACCTGTGCGGCCTAGAAGCAGGCGCCACTGGCCACCTGGGTGGGCATTTCCCTTTCCAGCAGCGGCAGGGCCCAGCTCTGAGCCTCTTGGGCTGTCAGATGGGAAGCAAATGTGTCCAGGCAGAGTGGACAGAAGGTCCATGGACTCCACCCACGAGTCCTTCTCTTCTCACCCCCATCACCTCCCATTTCTCTCAGGCCTTCCTTCAAACAGCACCATCTGATGCCACCCCCTCCCCGTTGAGCGACCAGCCTTCCTCCTGGGCTGTGGCTGGGGAGGCTCTGGAAGCACCTGCTTCCCTGGGGGTTGCTTCCTGTGGGACACTCTTCACAGTGGCTGGGCAGACCCCAGGGGTCACCCCTCGCCACCTTGACTCTCAAACAACCAAATTCATCCACAGAGCAAACCGTGGTCCAGATGGCTCTTGAGGTTCAGGGGACCTGAGGCTTTGGTGGTCTCTGCAGAGTCCACCGGTGTCCAGTAGGGACATTCCTGCTGCCATGGTGAAAGCCCTTCACCACACTGGGCCTGAGGCCCCACGCCATGGCTCCCCCCACGCCATGGCTCCCCCCACGCCATGGCTCCCCCCATGCCATGGCTCCCTGGGCCTGGGCGTTCACAAGGTCTTCACCGCAGCCCTCACTGCAGACAAAGAGCACCCCCTTTGGAAATGAGAAAGGTGAGGGAGGAGCTGAGCTCCTTTCCCTGCTGTAGCCAGTGGAGACTCGGGGAGCCAAATCCTCTGGTGGAGTGAAGTCAAAACCTTGAGAATCTGCCACGTCTATATTTAACTCTCACCCACTCTCACAGAGGTGCAATGAAGCTAATCAGTTAATGTTCATAAAAAGATCTGGAGAATAAATCATTACTCATAAATGCTAAGTGCTATTAAGGATTTGGATAGTAATATCATGATAAAATAAAAAATACCTTGAATTTGTTGCATGCATGAGAAATGAGTTTGGGGCTGCCTGTCTGCGGCAGAATGAGGCTGTGGCCGCATCAGGCTTCACGCTGGGGTTGTCAAAAGTGACCTGAAGAGACTACGAGTAGAAAGGCGGTCAGGACTCCTTGCTGTCCAGAGGTTTGAATGACACAGGTGTAGATGCCTTCGGTGAAGCTGGTTTTGCAGGTACCTTTGAGATGGTCCAGAGGCTACTCAGGCCAGCGACAGAGCAGGGTTTGGCCTTCCCATGCTCCCGCTTCATGTCAGGATGCCCTGCTTCTTTACACTGGCATATGCTGAGACCTGGAATCAATAGACATGAATTTACTTAAGCTAACCACTACTCACTCTCATTGATCCCAGTGTAAGCAAACGGACAATTCAGATTTTCTAATTGTTTCTCTTTTTGTAGGGCCTGAACTTTAATATTTCATTAAGTTTCAGGGCCAATCAAACAAGAGATTATAAATAAGAATTACTACAGAATTTATTAAAGACCCATCACTTTAGACTTTGTTAAATACAATCAGACTGCCCCCCACTGAAGTGAGTTTGCAACTTACAGAGCTCTTAGCACTTGCTAGTGACAAATCACTGTGCCAGTGGCATTACCCCAGATGATCTGAGGTATCGGGTCACCGTGAAAGCCATCAAGTCTACCCCTCCATGCTGAGGTCTGCATGTATAAAAGTTAGTGGCTCGCTGGGAAGAGACTTCTTGAACCAGCTGCAAAGTGAGCGCGCGCGCGCGCACACACACACACACACACACACACACAAAGAAGCAGAAGAAGAAAAGAGAAAACGGGTAGGTTTCGGGCAAACCTGTCCACATATCCATGCAAACAGCTCCTATTCTGAACCAGACCCACTCTGTTTTTAATACACTCCTCTGCAGAGAACAGAAGCCAGCCACGAAATGCCAGAGGCACAACGGTTCCTTAGATGGAGTCAGGACTGGAAACCAACTTCTGAATCATGCATGTACCTCCACCCTCCAGGGAACAATGAGAAGCTGCGTGGGCCGCCTGGCATGGGTTTCAGATCCCGCACACTCCAAGGGCATGGAACAAGCTGGCAGAGAGAAAACGGATCCTCAGTCTTCTAAACAGACCAGTTGAAAAATGAATCCATCCTCTAAGAGCTCACAGGCCTAATTAAGATTTTCTGAACCTGATCAAAACGTTAATTACTTTGCACAAACTGAGCAAACATATAGATGTCACATCCTATGAATGTTCCTTTCTATTACTGTCCCGGGAAGACAGATAGAAATTAAAATAGAACGTCATTAAGTGGCAACGGGTCTCTTTTCTCCCTGTTCTTATGCGTATTGGATCTTTACTGATCATTGTGTTTTTCTTTACAGCCAACAAGATAGGTTATTAAATACAAATTACTAATGTTTACTGAATACCTACTCTTCTTGGGCACTTTACCTCTGCCCTGCTATTTAATTTGTCAATAAACTACAAAATAGACTTGAGAATTTTCCTCTATGTGCATTTAAGCTCAGAAGGGCCTAGAACCTGCTGAGCTGTGCAGCTCAACCACAGGGGTCCAAATGCAGGCTTCTCTCACTCTGAGGACATAGGTTCCCATCTCCTTGTGCCACCTAGTCCTTACCAAGGGAGGGCAGGTTCCACTGTGGCCAGGCCTGCTTGAAATGCCTTGGGACCTGGGGCTTGGCTGTGAGCACCAGGAGAAGACACTTAATTGCACCTAAATAACACGGTTGCATGTGTCTTCAGAGTTCCTCACCTGGGAGTGGGTGAACAAGTCTGCAGAGAGACTGCAGCTATGGATCCTGGAAATGCACAGAGGGCCGTTCACAGAAACTAGTCCTGGCTCTGAGGCCACGGGTTTCCATGAAAGCCCAGGACATTGCCAGCCACAGGCTAGAACTGGGAGTGCCGGCTGATCTCCATCACCCCGGCACAGCCAGGCCTACAGATGCCTCTCCTGTGCACATGGCACGCTTGCTCCTCTCTTCATAAATAGAGCTCTCTCCCTGACCCTTCAGGGTCCTCGAAAGGACATTCTCCTTCTCTTCCCTCTTGCATGGAGGTCCAACTACCAACTTTAATATAGCTCTGGAGCAGACCCAGCTGCGCTGAGGACTCTCCTACCTGGAGTCCAGCTGGGATGGAAAGTGGTCTCCTGTCCCGTGGCTCCTCCAGAAGCCAGGACCAGCACATGGATTCACTGATTTCTGTATTTTGCATAGGTTGCAGAGAATGAAAACAGGGCCTAATGCAGAAGTGTCCTCTGAATGTCTGACCTGGATAACCCAGGGCCACAGGTCAGTTTGATGTCCATCTTCAGCAACCCACAGGCGTCTGTCAGAGCCTGTTTATGCTTGTTTTAGAATTTGCTTTTCTCATCCCTGTTATCTGGAACACACCTAATTGGAAGGGAGGAAGATGTGTTTTCATTCAGAAGCATGCAGGCGTCAGTGAGAAAGGAACCTAAAAACAGAACAAGAGGCAGAATATGGGAAAAGAACTAACAGCACTCCTAACACATCTGGGAAAGCAACTTGGATCCCTCGTGGTCCTGAGGGAGCGAGCACCTGCGCTGAGAATCAGCACACCTAACCATGAACCAGGGGCGAGGTGGCTTCCCTAACCCTTTTTCAAGAGAGGAAAGGGGTGCCATAGTTTAGCAAAAATGGTGAAACTGTCCAAGTGCCAGTCCCGAGGATGAGGCCTGTGTTACCCAACATTAACCTGCAGAGAATTCCTTGCTGCTTCCCTGTTTTTCTCACCCAAAGAAATGACTTTAAAATCTGTTCTGCTCTGACAGAAGGCTGGGACAGCAGAAACAGCCACGCAGTGGCTTCTGCCCGCTTGGGCCTTCCGTCCGCAGCGGGCACTCATTAGGAGACAGAAGCCATCGTCACCGGGCTTCAAACACAGGTCCCGTGGTGGTTTGGTTTTCAGAAGGCACCACAGCACTTTCTCTCACCCTCAACATGAATTATTTATGTGGTAAGAAAGGCTCACTCCCTCACACACGCGTGAAAGTGATAAAAGAAAGTATGAAATTAGTATTTCTGCTTAGCCACGGCTGAGCCTTTTATTCACAGCTACTCTTCATCCCACAGGGAAACTAAAACACTCACCTTCGTAGCTAGCATGTGTCCCCACAATTGTCCTAGTTAAAGCTCACAGCCCTGGAAGGGCCAGGGGGGCACTGTTCCCATTTACAGATGAGGACAGTAAGGCCTGGGGACCCACACGACTTCCACAGAAGTCCAGTAAGGAGTTACCCGTGGCGCCACACGCTGCCTATGAATCTGGCACTGGTCAGAGAGGGGAGGCCTAACGGGACGGGAGTCACCCTGCAGCCACATCTGGGTGGGAAGGGAAGTCCTCCAAATGTTGAAGCCCCTCCTGGGTTCAGACGCGTCAGTGAACATGCTCCCGTGTGAACACCATCAGGCCCTGTGGGAAACATGGCCACAGAAACCCAGTTCCTGTGTGGGCAGCATAGTTGAGGGGTCTGGGAAAAATCCTGAGGAAAGGTGCTCTTGGTACAGTGTGGAGACACCTGTGCTCGGGTATCAGGGAACACAGACATGGCTACTTCATTCTGTCTGGAGAGGGGTTAATCCTGGAGGCTGTGTGGCACCAGTGGATAAAGAATTAGTGCCAGGAAGAGACTAGGGATACAGCGGGCCTGGAGGGTAAGGATGTGGGGGAGTAACAAGACTCCCCGTTGGCTCTCCGAGGGGAGCCTGGGCTTTGCCCTGGGGCCCAGAGTTTCTCAGACCTGCATTGCAAACATTTGGGGCCAGGTCACTCCTTGCTGGGGCGGCCATCCTGTGCACTGCAGGTTGCTTGGCCCCTGCCAGACTGCCCTCCTTGATCCTAGGAGAGAGACCCCTTCCTGCTGGTGGCAACCAAAGCCATCTCCGATGTCTCTGACATCCCCTTGGGGCAGACGTTCCCATGGACAGCGGCTTCCCTGGGTGGTGGGCCATCCTTGCAGACTGCTCAGCAGAGCAAGGCCACCAGGCTCCTTTGTCTTGCCCCTGTGGCGGCTTTGAGGAGAAGGACGTTCTGGAGGCACAGACACTGGTAGAATCCCACTGCAAAAAGGGGTGGTAGTGGGTGTGCAAGAGGAGTTAGACGAGGCAGAGGTGGTGGGGGGTAAGAATTGGCAGCACCCCTGTTGATTGGGTGTTGACCAGGAGCAGAGAAAGAAGCTCAGAGAAGAAGAAAGACAGCAGGACAATGTCGATGGCATGGCAGATGTCACTTAGGGCAAAGAGTGTGTGAGCAGGTGTGGAGGAAGAGCCATGAATGTGACCTAGAGACTGGGGCCAGGAGTCACGTTTCGGCAGTGGTTTCAGAGGCAGAAAATACTTCTCAAACTCAGCCGGATAGCACCCTGGAAAGTCTCTGCCGGCCATGCAGCAGGTGGACACCACCTTTGTCCCAGGGCTGGTTGCTGCCTGTGCTGGTGCCCCATGGCTACTGTCCCAGGGCCCGCGCTTCCCAGCTCACACCCCAGCTTCATCAAACTGCAGTCAGACCCTGGAGAGGAAGAGAGCTCCTTCCAGGAAGCAGTGCCGAGTCAGAAGAAAGGAAAGTCAGACCCTACGGCGGCCCCGCAGGCCGGGGCTAGCTGCCTCTCTCCCCACGGGCACCCGGGGTCGCTGTCTGCCCTGACAAGCCTGTCCTCGCCCTCATCCCGGTGCACTCTCAGCCAGGCTCTGATTCCCTCTCACACTCATCTCATGGCCGTTGCACAACTGCGGTCGCCCATCCGTCTGTGGGCTCTCAGTCACACCTCGGTCTCAGAGCTGGGGGGCATCCCCATAAGGCCGGGGCCACGACTTCCATCTTTCAACCCTGCCCCAAGTTCCCAACTCAGGGCCTGGAACAGGTCGGCACTCAATCAGCACTTGACGGCTACTTGCCGGACTTTGCTGAATAAGTGAGTGAGTGACTGAGGGCATGAGGAGCGATAGGGGGGAACTGTGAGCATGAGGAAAGCCACCTCCTGTGGCTGCCCCTAGACCTCAGAAGACGGAGGAACGGGAGATCTGACCGAGGCTGGCCAGAGCAGGTTTGGGGGGACTCCAGCTTCCCCCTCCTGACAAAGGCATACCCATCCAGGGAGCGGAATCTAGGAGCGGCCACCTTGCCTGCCATCCTGGGGAGGCCCGTGGCGTTGGGATCCCTGGCTCTGAGTCACCCTCTTGAGGAGCATCCTCTCATGTGAAAAAGGCCTTGAAGATGATGGCTAATTGAACTGTGAGAAATAAAATAAGAGGCAAAAATACATGTCCTTGGTCTTATTTGTGATGATGATTCAATTGTAATCGCAACTTATAAATAATTCTTAGAATAAAAATGTTTGGCTAAAGCGTTTTTTGGAAAGATGTTCAGAGCACGTTTCATGGTTGGATGGGATAGCCTCTTCATACTTAATCTGCTCCACGAGCACAGGAAGGGTCACGTCTCCAAACAAACGTGTCAGGTCTCCGTCAGTTTTCCTGAGGCCTTGCTGGTTAGCCAGGAGTCATTATGCCAAGGCCCCCATGTCCCCCTGTCTCTAGGGTTGAACCCTCAACTGCTCACAGCCAGACCCCCTTGTAAGTATCTTTTTTTTTTTTAAACTCTTTTCTTTTTTTTTAAGAGAGAGTGAGTGAGAGCGCGCGCGCAAGAGAGAGAGAAAAAGAGAGAATTTTCTTTTAATATTTATTTTTCAGTTTTTGGCGGACACAACATCTTTGTTTGTATGTGGTGCTGAGGATCGAACCCGGGCCGCACGCATGCCAGGCGAGTGCGCTACCGCTTGAGCCACATCCCCAGCCCTTGTAAGTATCTTTGTAAGAGAGTTCACCTGTCCTTCCTGTCTCTCCGACTGGCTTCTGGAAGTTCTCTGTGGTCTATAATGTCTGCACTTTCTCTTCGAAATTCAGCTGCATTTTCTTGGCACTGCCTGGGTCTGAGCCTCCGTCAATCAACACATGAGGCACCAGCGACAGAGGGAACCAGCAAACCTTCAAGCTGAACAGTGATTCACAGTGGGCAGATGGAGTGGGCACCTCCCTGTGGAAGCCTTCTCCGCGTGAGCTGGTAGCCCTCCTCTCAGTCTCTGCCCTGTGAGGAACGCCCTGTTTCTCAAGTGCTCCTCCTTCCATGGGGCTTTCCCTAGTCCACCTCACGGATCTGCGTTCACTTCTCGTTCTTCTGCTCTCTTGTGCTTATCCTCCTTTTAACCCCTGTGAGATGAACAAATACAAATCCTTTAATGTGGTAAGAAAGAAGCGGTATCTGCTCCCCGGGGCTGACCTTTTTCAATCCCCGTCTCATACATGACACTCAAATGAAAGAATCAATCCACTTAGAGATCTCCAAAAAATGCTACTTGCCCCTGTGTCTTGCCCATTTATAAACATTGTCTGTCTATTCACAAAGGGATACACACACACACACACACACACACACACACACCCTCTACCACTTTTGCTTAAGTTAACAATAATTCACACTAGTGTCTGTGGGTCTCCCATCTGATGACCAGTCCCTGTCATCAACTGACTGGGAGACAGACCCACAGCTCTGCTGGGTAAATCCCTGTGCCTACCACTTTATGGTGATGTACTGAAATAGAGTTTAGTTCCCTGCCACATGTTGGTCACATTCAGAGTTCTTTAGGGGAAAATACAGAGTCATACTTTTCTTTAAATGCCAAATATTTAACATACAACAAAAGCTTACAAAGTATTCATTTAATTGAGTGATGAATGGATATGGGCTTTTAAAATTATAATTATGTTGGTAAAACCATCCTAAGTTGCAAACTCCTGAAAAGTGCCAACCACCCTCAGTTAAGAGGCAGCTCCGTGATCCGTACCTCCGAGGTGGGAGCTCAGGCGGGGGGCCTCACCTGTGTCTGCCTCAGTCTCACTGGCCCCTGAGAGTCCGCCCGGTAGTGGACTCTCTTGGGTGGATCTTGAACCAGTGTCCGTCACCCACAAAGTAACAGGGCTGCACTAGCTTGTCCACAGAGGCTGCTCCCGCCCCAACAGCCTGTGAGCCACCCCCTGAACAAGACATCGCCGTTCTGATCATGTACCACTTCTGCCTTTCCCGCCCCCTCCCCGCCTGGGGTACCATGCTCCTGTGTCATCCTCCTTGTAGTCCAGTGCTGGCTGGTGCTGCTTTTGCTTCTCTGATGGGTGGAGAGGGTTGAGGTGTGCAGGGGACAGTGACTTTCCAGGGGCACAGTGGGCACTGGATCCGTATTTTTTCAAATAGTTTAATCTATTTTTGTCAGAGGAACCTAAAGTGTTCACATGTCACTAAAATGCAGGAAGTGCCATGGGTTCTCCCTACAGAGAGACACCAAGCTCGACGGCTTTAAGATGGAGGTTGTGTAGAATGGAGGCCACGGCAGGGCTTCCTCTTGCTGCTGGAAGACACCACCATGGCCACTTGTTTCCTTTATGGGTGTGTACTCACCACGTGGTGCCCAGAACCAGATGGCACCCTGGTTCAGTTCTGGAGACATCGCTTCAGGGTAAGGGGCCAAGGCCGACCTGAGGCCTGGGCACCGTCCAGAGGGGAGAGTCAATTCCATGTCCACGTCTCCAGAGAAAAGCAGGGCCTGGAGACCCCAGCCAGTGTGCCAGCTCTAGGGCTTTATTTGATGCAAAGAAATTCAGAAAGTTCAGCAAACCCACAAGTGAGAATTTGGCATTGTAAAGGAAACTATATCAAGAGCAAGAGATTTGGGCTACCAGGAGGACTCGAGAGGAGGAAAGATGTCCAGGGTGATATACAGTCATCCTATCATGTCAGGGCAGAAGAGATTTTGAAAAGGTCAGACATTGGGCCAATTCAAATACATGATTAACTGTGCGGATGACGGCTGAAGAGTTAAATTTAGACCAAGAGACTGCCGCTCACGTTCGGAGGAGAACTTGAACACGAGAAAGTTTCTGGGAAGACTCTGCCAGGCGCTTTGAGTGATGAGCAGAAACAACAGTGTCTTGACATTTGTTCTGATCTTCAGAGGGAGCCGGATCAAATGGTGCTTTGCCAAGGAGCGCGCAAGCGGGAAGGAGCCGAGAAGCCGAGGGTCCTAGGAGAGCCGGCTCCACCTGCACGCGCCTCTGCCAGCCTCGCGCTGCACCGAGCCCAGGCACGTTAGTGAGCCCGTCCGTGGGCACAGAATCATGTCAGGCAGTGAGGGCTGCGCGACGTATCACAAAGGCTGCATCCCTTCTCCCCAGCCACTTAAAACACAATGAAGGAAACCCAGAGGCCATCGTCGCAGACGCCCCCACCTACCACAGGAAGCAGAGTGGGAAGCGCCCAACAGGCCAGCACTTCCACGCAATGTCCAGGGCTCTCCAGAGGCGCGCCCTGTGCTTCTCTACATGGATGGCACGCTCAACTTCTTTGCAAAGCCCAGTGGTAGTTGAGGCATTTTGAAGACACTCGGGAGCCACCTGACTCATGCCACTGATATGGTAAGTAATAACGATGTCAAATAAAAAGTCACACATACCTTCAGGAACCGAGGGTTCCCACTGCTGAGGAGAGCCAAGAAGAGGTTGGGGAATTTGATGGGATTCCCAAAACTGCTCAGTCTCCAGCTTCCCAGCTGGTGCTGAAGGTAGAAGGACACTCGTCTGCCCCCATTTGTGGGTACACGATGCTCACGGTGGTTGAGCCTCACCACCCAGCACCATGGATGTGCTCCTCAAGTCACTCAAAAGTCTCACGGTGCATTCCTACTGTGTGCTGGGCACTTGGGGAGCTTGATGGGTGCTGCTCCTGCTTGATTTTCATGAACAATCAGCAAATTAGTGGGTTCCACACTGACACTTATATTTGAACCTGAAGGCTTATTTATTTTACCATCCACATTAAGGAGACATTATAAAGAGCTTTTAAAAAGAAAACAAATAGCTCTGAGGACAAGGGAGTAAAAAGAGTTCCAATTTATCATTCGGCCAGGTTCAGCAAGCACCGCGTCAGGAGTCAGTAGCCCCTAATGAGGACAGCCGTGGTACTCTAAATGAATGCACCATCATACTTCATTAACCAAGACAGAAACCTCCTGATTTCCTGACCGTGGGCTTTGGCCCACTTATGGCTGGCGATGGTCTGTGTATGTGGGCGTTTGTGACAACCATGAAGAGATACCTTAGATATTAATGGTAAAGTGAATAAATTTTATTGTGTGCAAGAGTGGCAACAAATTACCACTCGACACTGCCTTGCATTCATTCTAATTCAGAACAGAGTGACATTAAGACCGATACCGTTGCATAGATGCAGCCTGCATGTACTTGGGAATTTTTATAAATGTAGAATGCACCAAGTACATAGTGATCTGAATAAAAAATTACTAGATGTAGCCAAGAGGAAAGCATAAATGCGGACATGGAAGAGAACCATATAATTTACTGTGTTACATACTTTCAAATAAACTGATGTTAAAGCTATCACGGTGATGATGAGAATCAACTAGCGAAGTACCTGATTTATGATTTGCAGAGGATCCCCTCATTATCCTATGTTCAAATGACTACTTGAAGGGCCCATGCCTTTACATGAAGGAAAAGCATTTAAATTTAAAAACTCCCAGCAAGCCAACAACCTGTGTGGTTTTCTGAATAAATTGTTTCTGTTCTATTGGGCTTTGCCATGAATTATAATACCAATGAATAGTGAATTTAAAAGCCCCTTGTTTTATTTGTCTTCAAAAATTTAGCCAGTCGTTTTAATACAGTAAACAATTGTCTTGTTTTGGAGTATATTACAATACAGCTTAAACATACAAAGTAACAATTTTATAAATTCTAGACCCTAAAGCTACCTCTGGAGGTCATTTTTGTTAATTATGGCATATCACATGTTGCTTTAGCTATTTGAGCTCTTTTTATAGAGAAAAATGAAGAAAAGTTGACTTACACAGTTCATAATAACTGATTGTAAAGACCTAAAATGCTAAACATTAGCAAAATGAGTTGTAGAAGTTATGCACCAAATGCATACTTTGGTTAAGGTAGTGATTGGGACTTTTTCTTTGGAGGGAATCACTATTTTATGGTTGTAATGGGTTATTTGAACAAAATTGCCAATCAAAATTCCCATATTTATGTCATGAAAGATCATGAGATATTTTAAATTAGCAATGATGTCAGTGAATCCAATTGGAAAAGAAACTTTTATAAATGAGGTGTTTGATATACACAATGCTTACATTTCTTTCCTAATTTTTTGATGGTGTTCATGGGGGTAGGTGGCAGGTGGGCTGTGATTATACTTGAATTACTTTATCAAGTTCAGGCAGTTGTGAAGGAAGATGGATAGAAAATTGCACACAAGGAGAAACCAAGTAACAATCGTATTAAAGCATTGCCTCCATTTAAGGAGGCAGCATAAATTAGGCGCACTGCTCCACCTTGGGAGCTATGCTGCCAAAATAGGAAGGAGATTAAGTCCAGACAAAAGGGACATGGGCTTACACCAAAGAGAAAGGATGATCTGGGGACTAAAAACTTAAAGCCAGAATCCCTAAGTCAACATTCAGAGTTCCCTGTGTCACTTGAGGAGGCAGAGGGAGCCTCAACTGTGCCCTGAACATCCTGCCAGTCACTGTCATCCTGGGAGGATGACACTCCTGTTGTGACGTGGGCTTCCATTTTCATGCGTAACTCCACCCTTCTGCTGAGAGAAAGCCCACCTTCTAGCACAGTAAGGGAAAACACCTCTCTAAAGACCCCGGCGCCGTGGGCAGGTCAGGAAAGAACCATTTCAACTTCAGCTGTTGAGAAGCCTTCCTAACAAATGGGAGACCTGAACTGAGTCCTTCTCCACACTCGGTACTTTCCTGTTCTTCCTGACTCACATAAGGAAGCCCTTCACCATAGCAGGTGGAGTGGGACTCTGGTGCCGATGCCCAGTTGGCCGGCTGTGAGGTAGGGATCTGAAGCCGGGGGAGGCCACCTGCCTCGTGTGTCCATAAGCCCCCATGTAAGCACCGACACCTGTTCACCCTCACACCCCGTTTCCAGTACACCTGTGTCCCCTCAGGACAGCCCCCTGCGCTTTGCACCAGCAGGCGCTCTGTCTGCTCTGCAGAAGGTGTGTTCCCAGCGCTCTGAGGCTGGAGACGAGGTGCCAGCCACCTCAAAGTTGGTTCCATTTCCCTCTAGCAGAAAAAGAGCGAAACTTAGAACAGGTCTCACGGGGCTGCATGGCAGTGATTCATGTGCAGATATGAGATTAAACAACCTGCACAAAATACCAGCACCATGAGCAGCATTCAGAAGTAGAATCAGCAAATCGCCAAGATGAGATAAGCCAATGTGGGTAATTTAACAACTGCTTAATATACATGAGAAATATCTACTCTCATCTCAGTGTAATTTGTTGGACATTTGATATCTGAGTCTCTTGGAGGAAATCTAGATAAATTACTATAAAATAGAATCAACAGGAACCAACAATGATACATTCACAGCAAGCTCAAGTGGATGCCTGCTTTTAAAACCACTTCAAGTTCATTGAGTTTTTAATTTTAATACATGTATTGATTTGGGAAGGGCTATAAAACCATAATGAATAGACTTTGCCATTTGTCTAAATTATCCTCACTGTAAACCTATACACATAATGAAAAGACACTAATTGTGCATATTTGTGAATTAATTCTTTCAACTGACCAAGAAAATATTTTTAAAGTAAGTTAATTTTTACATAATACTTTTTACAAAATCCAATCCTTCCATCAGGAAAATATCCTGTGGTTCTGGGGTGCTACTGAGCCCTTTCTATGAAAGAAGGGTCACAGCAGCAATGGGTCCAGGACACGGAGCTCTCCTCTGAGCTCTGTAGGTCACACCTCATCCCTCTCCTGGGACAGCAAGGAGTGTGGGATTCCAAGAATGAGAGGGCGCTGGGGGTAGCGAATCTTTACCAAGGCACACGTGGGCAGGGCTCTGAGAATCAGTGAGGTCCGGGATCCTCCTCTCACCCTGCAGAGGGAGAGGAGGACGCCTGGAGCCTCCCCTAATGCCTTCAGAGTTCATGGCCCATTAATACAATGCTTGACTTACACACTTAGGCAAAAGTTGAAGTTTTAAATTCCCCACTGAAGATAGACTAAAGCTAAAGTTTTTGAGGTCCCATCAAATGCCGTCCAAGCAAGAGACTTCTGCTAACATGATTTCTACGTTCCTTCAACCAGCGCCCATTTTACCGAAGATGCTAGGTGACTTTGGTGAAGTCACATCAGCTACTTGGTTGCAACGGGCCACACTGCCACCGTCAGCCGGAACACTGAGAAGTCAAGGGAAAGCAGGCAGGGAAGGCCGTGTCCATGGGAAGGACATTCCGTGGAGAGCTCCGTCGCACGGAAGAACCTCACCGTGGCAAACTGGGGACTTTGCCCACATGCAACAAAACGGCAATGGCCATCGCTAGTTAGGCATATTTTTATTAGTAAGGAGAGGGTTTTAAAGCATTTTTATGTACTGGTTGCAATTCATTGCTTTTTTTACTTTACAGTAAGACAAAAATCAATGAACACTCTTTGAATTTTATGAACTCTCATAAAGGCAAGCGTGAATGTGTACACAAACACACTCACACCCAGTGTGCATGCACGATGTCTGGCATCGCTCCTTCACCGTGAGGAATGAGTCACCCTCTTGCACCAAGCCCAGGGTTTCTAGGTTCACAGGTACCATCCCACTTCTCCCACAGCATTCTGGAACCATGAGTTGGGGGTAAGTTTTCCTGCTGGGGCTACAAACTGAGAGCCAGGGCCCAGGGAGAGTGGGCGGCATGCCCGAGGCCACAGAATGCCCCAGAGTTCACGGAAGGCAGCAGCAGGACTCTTTCTACCGGGAACCTCACCTTTTAAAAAGAGGCAGAACTCTGCGTTCCAGGAGGCTAGATATCTTGGTGGAAACTGGGGGTCTCCAAGGTTTCCCCACATTCATCGATTACAAGTTAAAAGAAAGATTTCCTCATGTGCATGTCCTACTAGCTACCCAGTTGTCCCATCATCATGACAAGGAACACACATGGCCCAGAGGGCATCTCACCACCCTACACCAGATCTAAAACTATCCCCCAGACGCCTTGAACAGGAGAGATGGGGCAAGGCCTTGGGTTTGTTTGTTTTTTAATCTTCTTTTCTGTTATTTGTCAGATTTTTTAAAGAATCAGAAGTGAAGTGCACCACATCTTCACACAGCTGGGCATTGGCCAGGGGACAGAGGTCCCTGGGAGGCATGCTCCCAGGCCACCTCCACCCTCGGGGACTCTGGGGAAGCCGGCCTCTCTAGCAGGTTGGAAGCAGGGCCATTCTCACACTTGAATCCGTAGGTTCCAGTGGGGTGTATATGAAAGTTGATCTTTTAAAACTTAAAAAAATAATAATTTGACATTTACAGAAAAGCTGTGAAGGCAGAGCAGAGTTCTGAAGCCCAGGCGGCTCCCCACTGCTGACTCCTGCAAGAGCAGGGAGCACCGTCAGGCACCCTGCCTCCCAACCACTGGGCTCCCAGGTCCCCACGGCTTCGCTGACCCCCCAAGTCAGGGCCCCTGTGACAGGCAGCTGCCAGTCTCCCCAGGCTCCTCTCCCCTGTGACAGGCAGCTGTCAGTCTCCCCAGGCTCCTCTCCCCTGTGACAGGCGATCTCTCAGTTTCCCTTGTTGTGTTTGTGCAGTGCTGGGGCTGAACCCAGGGCCGTGTGCCTGCCAGGCAAGCGCTCTACCACTGAGCTCTACCCATGCCCGTCCCCATCCCCTTGTTGTGGTGACCTTGACGTCATCATGGGGAGTACTTGTCAGGTATTTTGTAGGAGGTCCCTCAACTTGGCTTCAATATTTTTTTGTTTTTCATGGACAAAATGGGGTTTGGATTTTTGAAAAGAGGATCTTAGAAATAAAGGGTCAGTCCTGCCGCCACTGTCACCACAACACACCACAGAGGATGCTGGCCTTGTCACCTCACTGGGGCATGTCCCTGGGCATCCCCGCTGCAGGGCTGCACTTTGCCTCTTCCATCCTGCAACTTGGAAGGATGTCGCTGCGTACAGCCCGCCCTTATGATGAGGGACTTAGCTTCCTCCTCCCTGAAGGAGGAGTAGAGGAGATATTTTCATCTGTTCTATTAAATGCATAACTTTTTGAGATCAAAAAACAAAATAAAATGCCAGGGTGTGTGTTTCCATTCTGAGGCTCCCACGCAGTGTTTGCGGGGCCTGGTTAGGGTCCCTCTGGTGGCCTCAGAGAATGGATGTGTTCCTCACCTCCCAAGCGCCCAAGCCCACAGGAACATGGTGGTGCTGGTGCAGGTGCAGGGCCTGCAGAGCGGCAGGTGCTCGGTTTTGGAGCCCTGATGGTCTTCAGTCATCATCCTCCTATCCAGGGGTCTTAAGGACACCTGAGGTCACAGCAACCTTTGCCTGGCACCCGGGACATTGTGCAGCCAGAGCATGGTCGAGTTTGGGTTCGACCACCCAGCCCCACACCCAGCCCTAGGTGTGCCCCTTAACTCCTCCTGGAGGGCACAGAGCCCAGGCTTGCAGGGGCCAGAGGGTGGAAAGGCAGCCAGGAGAAGGCCAGGGCCACTTACCCTGTCCACTTAGCTGGAGTCCGGGGGAGAGGCCAGCTGGTTCCCACCTTGTGAAGCTGTGGACACAATCACTACAGCACACTACTACTTTCCTACTTAGATAGAAGGAAGATTTCAGTAAGCACCAGGGAGCAAGATAACCTCTGTCAGCCTTGTGATCTGACTCATGCCACAGGGGGACATGTTGGCTGTGGTCACTGGAGAGCAGAGTCTTTGAAGTCTCTTGGATCCTTGTCAGTGTGGTCTGCTGCTCCTCTGGACACTCAAGGCCACTCGCCAACCCTGGCATTCCTCTCTGGATGTGGTGTCCTCAGTCTGTGACAGACACCCACGAGCCACCTCAGCCATTCCAGCCCCCTGGGTGTCCCTTCATGAGAAGGTACCTTATCCTGCTGTTCAGTCACTTGTCATTCTGTTCCCCTGCAGGGTTGAGTGAGGCCCCATGTCCCCCATGAAACAGCACAACCCCCCTTCTCTGAGCTCAGATTGCATTCGGCACCAATTCCTTCCCCTTCTGCATTCTACAGTAGTCTCACAGAGGAACAAATCTGGGAGAAAAGATTTTCTAAACAGTTCTCCAAATAGCTTAGGCGAACGTAGAAAGGAACCCTGCAGTCACTCAGTGCCCAGAGGTTGGGTCGAGCAGGCGAGTCAGGGAGAAGATCTTTGTGGTCAGAGGAGGAAGCACTTGAGGACTCTTTCTGTCTCCGAAGCAGCTTCAGGTTCCTGTGCACGAGCAGGGCAGGCGTGGACACTGGCTCTCTCCATGCAGCTTCATCTCAAGGTGGGATGAGCACGGGAAAAGCACCCACCTGCCCACACCTTTCTCTCTGGCAGACAGCAGCTGCCACGTCACAGGCAGCATTGGAGGGCGTAGGAGCTGAAGCCCCAGGTTTCTGGAAGGCTTTGGCTTCCTTGATCATGACATTGTCCTCCTGCTGTCTCCTCTGCTGAATGCAAGAGTGAGGTCTAGAAGGAAGGCACTCCCTGACCATGCATGGAGAGTGGGAGGACAAACGCCAACATGCCAAGGTAGTGAGTGGACGGTTGGAGGAGCATCTCCGTCCCTGGCTGCACCAGAGCTGCTGACCCGGTCCTGGTGCATCTAGGTCACCAAGGTCAAGACTTGGGCAGGTGCAGCCAGATAAGACCCATTCCACTGGGTGTGGATGCACCTGACCCCTCCTCTCCACCCAGTTCCCAGCAGCCTCAGGACAACCAACGTGTCCTGTGAGCAAACCTGTCAGCAGTGCTCCTGCCACTCCTGACTTCTTTTCTGCAGCATGCTCCCTGTGCTGGGAGTCCCGGATAGTTAATAAGGTCCCAAGGATAGTTCTTGTTTTCTCCAGGTGTTGCCAAGGCCTGTTAGTTTACCTTGGATGAATCACATCCTCTCACTTTCTAACAGTCTCTCACTTTCTCCTTTACAGAGGAGAACAGCCAGCCCGGAGCAGCAAGGCCATCTCTGGGGGTCAGTCAGTCTCTTCTTCCATCCCCTTAGAGGTCCCCTGGTGTGTCCCCAGGTGTGCGTCCATAACTCGCAGCCTTGGCACACAGATCAACCCGACACATCTGCAAGTGTCAGGGCTATGGACCTTCTCCTTGCTGCCATCCCATAATTCTCACTCCAGTAAGTGCACCTTGACAATTAAAGTGAGGGCCACCAAGGGATGGAGTCTGCAAGTGCACACCTGCAGAGCTCTGGAGTGAGGTGAACATCGGGCTACACACAGTCCAGCCAAGCTGCTGCACACGCTGGGTGAGAGGACCTTTTCCTGATGGCCAGAGGGTGACCTCCAGCACCTCGTGCCGCTGCCGAGCCCTGGGCCAGAGCTGAGCTGCCCCCAGCGGCCCGTTGGATTGCTTGCACTGGTGAGCCCACTTTCAAACCCCTCCTGGATGAACAGGTGACAGAACAAAGGTCACTGTTGGAGGTCTCCACACAGCTGCATGCAGATGTTGTGATTAATCTCATTGGAAATGCCAACTGGGTCCTCCCAGGCCCTGGGGTGTGGGGTGTCTGGCAGGCTGCAGGGCCACATGGAGTCCCCTGCTGTAGCGGTAGCTGGGAGTGGTTCTCCCAAGGCAGTGGGAGCTCCACTTTGTAAAAGCCCAGTGACACCAGATTATTCAGGTCAGCAGTTCACTAAAGCTTGGCAAATAGCAACCGTATTTCCATTTTTTTTTTCCTCCTAAGTTTAACACTAGACTTTGGTCTTCCAGTTTTGTTTGTTTGTTTTGATATTCTCTAAATCCCAGTGTTTGAACAATCTTTTATAGCAAAAAATGATCTAACCAGATACCTTCATGTCTTCATAGGCAGCTGAATGCATGGACCTTAGTTCACCATCATGGAGCTTAGGAGAGACTGGTCAATTTTCTTTCTAAATAATTGCTATTTGAAAGTCGAGTTTGGCTCCTGAAGATCAGCTTACTGGAAAGTCAGGAGAGGGCCGGGCCAGTGCAGCTGAGCTTCTGAGACCAGGTATCAAGGCAGACATGCTTTCTTCAGGCGACTCTTGACCAGTTCTGAGAAGGCCAAAGCCATTCTTCTGTTAGGGAACTCAAAACAATGAAGAAGTAGCCAAATCTGCAGTGTATGCCTAACACCCACACCTGCAAGGGGAGAAACATCCTGATCCACACGGGGCCTCAAGCCCCGACAGCCAGGCAGGAAGGGAGTGGGCATGACCAGCATGCTGCCCATCAAGGTCCCATCCCATCATCCCCAAAGACCCTCCCATCAATGTGGAGTCACTTGGATTAGAATCACCTGTTCATTTAAAGATGTCAGCAGAGCATGCTCACACAGAACATCCCACCGCGGAGGACAGACACATGGCACAGTGTCCCCACCTCCTAGAAGATAGCCCTCTACCAAGGAGAAACACAGTGGCACCAGCAAAACCCACTGTTGGAGAAGAGCCACAGAATCTGCCAGTACACCAGGAGGGGGCAGCTGGGTGGTGGGCACAGCTGCTGGCCTTGCCGCCCACCAGGCTGCGACCTCCCTGTGTGTTGCAGCACAGCCCCTTCATCACCCCTGGAGATGAGAGCTATTATTATCCTGATTTGAGAAATCGACTGCGAAGGAGCTTAAGTGGCTTTTTCAAAGTCGTTCAGCTCCACGAAAGCCCTTCAGGAGGAAAACTGCGGAAGAGAAAGCCGTGGCTCTGTGAAGTGGACACGTCTGTTTGTGCACAGCAAATCACCGACCTCCGCGGCCTAAATCACTTTTCACGTTTCTGAGGTGGTTTCAGGAATTGAGGGGCTGGGAGGTTCTGCTCTGGGGTCCTTCTTGAGGACAGTGAATATCCATCAGTGTTATTCACCAGAGGCGCAGCGGCCTGCATCCCCAGTGAGCAGTCCAGGCAGGACCTCCCCTTCCTGACACAGCCACACAAGTCACGTAGCGTCCCTTACCCATGTTCTGCTCATTGGAAGTGATCTGCCGAGTCCAGAGGGGAATCAGTCTCTACCTTTGGAAAAGAGGAATGTCAACAAATTTGCAGGTGTATATTAAACACACCACAGGGACCAAACATAGGCTAGGCAGGGAAGTCACCTTGAGACAGCAGCGTGTGGCAGAGGCCGGTATGGAAGGGGAAGTGGAAGTCACAGCTGGAAAGCTAACTGACCACCCAAAGGGTGGACCTTGAGTTCCCGGTTTGATGGGGATAGCTTGGGAAAGGTAGTGGATTTCTACTGAGGATTTTTAAGGAAGGAGATAATTCGATTAAGACAATTACATAATAAAAGTGACCTGGCGAGTGCATTTGGAATGTATGAGGTGACAGGTCGTCTCCCAGTGATGATTGCAGTTGCATGGACCAGTGTCCAGTGTGAGAAAGATGAGAAACACTGTCCCTGACACTCTCCAGCTCTGCCTCAGCATAGCCTCCAGACCGGCTACTTCAGGGCCTCAGGTCTCCATCTCAGCTCCAGACTCTGCTGTTCTTATGAAGCAAAACACGCAGTCGGATACGTGTGGGCTGTGGGGCTGCTGACCGTGGTCCACCTCACCTGCCCTAAACCCTCAGTGGCACATCAGGAATTGTGAGTTTTATCATGTCAACCAGAGGGTCTCTCAGATCCTTAAAGACCATGAGATAGGAGGGCACAATAAAGGACAGAGTGTGCAACAGGGTGGCAGCAAGTCTGGTGGTGAGGAGTGTGCCAAGGTTGCCGTGGGGCCAGGGCCACTGAGGCAGTCCCTGAGCTTGCCTGGGGGCAGCCTGGCAGTCAGTCACATAGGACGGCTAAGTTAGAGACTTCCTTGTTCCATGTAAGCTGGGAGCCGCCACACAGTGTGCTCCACCAGGGCGGCGCTAGAGTCTACAAGGAGATGACGGAGGGAGCGGGCAATGCACAGCAAGATGGCCACCAAGTCCATGTCGGGGGCCACCATCGCCACTCCAAGCATCTCGACAGCTCCTGGCCAACGCCCACTTTAGAGAAGTGGATGAGTCTCGTTTCAATAACTCCTGAGGTTCCTAGGTCAGTATTCCTGGCACCATGCGAAATTACAAAGTGTTTGAAGTGTCTTTCTCCATATTCAAAATGCCTAAAAGAGAATAAGGAGCTGAGACAAACACGTAAGATGATATAAAAGTTGAAACTGACACGGAATCATTACAAGTATAGATGTGTATGCATGTACTACATCATAAATATTGATGTATAGCTATATATGTGCAGGTACGTCTATGACATCCCCATGCATATTCAAAATCTGCGTGTCTGTGTGAAGTCACCAACAGAATCACAGTGGCTGAGGTAAAATGGTTCACCAGTCAGAAAACTAGAAAAGGTCTGGACAGAAATAGTTTTAATTCCAAAATAGACTTTGGATCAGTTTCTACGTTATTAAACTAAAGTGCACTATGAATACACAGGGTTTTTCATGAAAAAGGAAATAAAGTAGCAAAAGAATAAATACATTCAGAGAGTTCAAGTCTTTGTGTTCCTTAAGTTTCTAAACTTTTGATATTTAGTCCATATTCTTTCACTCAGCTATGGAATTTTCCACATCTTTTTATTAAGAAAAATGTAAGAAAAAGCCAAATGAGGATTTGGTGTGTGATTTTGGAAACTGCTGCTTTCCTCCTTGACCGCGTGCAGATGCCCTGGATTTCAGGGTGCTTCTTTCTAGATTCATGCCGGCGGAACCCAGAGCAGAACCCAGAGACAGCTGGCGAGCTCAGGCCTCTGCCTCTCCAGGAGGCCGGGGAGGAACACGCCTCGGCCACGGCTGGCCTTCATGTGCAGCCTGCTCAAAACCGGAACTTGGGCTGGCAAATTCTGGCCCCAGGAGGCTGCCAACGCTGAGCCCTGAGCGGACCTACCAATGTGGTGGGAACAAGGGTGTGTGCAGGTCAGCACAAGGACAAGAGGACATGCCCAGTGACTGTCCCTCACCGTTCCTGTCAGCATCCACTCCATTCTTAGGGACTTGCTCTTTATTCTGAGACAATAGGTCACACTGGTTTTGACCTTGGGTTGTGTGCACGACTTTCCACTGTGAGATGCACATTCTCTTCCAAGGAAATGGTCAGTGTCTCTGGAAGTGATGTGTTTATGAGACACAAATCCACACAGGTGTGGACATTTTTTTAAAGAATGCAGTGAATTCATATATCGTAACTTGATCAATCCCACTCTTATGTATGATTGTAACACACCAATGGAAAGGGTTAATTAAAAAGTAGCAGTGTCTGGGGGTGGGCTAGGGAGACTCCTACCCAATCCTGCCTGCCTGGCCTGCAGAGGACGGTCAGCAGGGCCAGCGTTCTCCAACCATCATGGGGGAAAGACCAGGAGCTGGGTGAAAATCACAGAGTCACACATTTTGAATTTCTAAAATGTTTACTTCTTAAATTTGATGATATTAAATTCCCTAGGCACCAATTCCCTAAAATTTAAACCATAACTAGAAGATTGTTTACTTTAGAATATAAAAATATTGATGACAAAGTAATAATAAAAGCCCCACTGCTCTTAAATTGTCAAAGAACAGAAGCACTTCTGTGCATTCCATCCATTTCCAGGAGATTAGCCTCCTACCGAAAAGAAAAAAAAAAAAGACTGTGCGAGGACAGGCTTGTCCCCGCTGTCTTGCAGAGTCAGAGGTCAAAGCTGTGCTACTGAAAGGCTGCAGGACTCACTGGGTTTAAACGGGTGGATAAAGGCTCTTGGGGAAGCCTGAAGAGATCGTGCAATTTTGATGCTAAGTGGCTTCGCAATGGGACAATGCCCAAGGGCCATGTCTAACATGACCACCGGCTGATGACTGATGCGAGATCGATAGGGACAGACAGGCAGCTGGGTCGCTGGGATGCTCCTGTGCCACCAGCGTTAAGCAGTGCTGGTCTGGGCGCCAACACAGGGCCAGTGCTCCGATCCACCTTTCTACCACAGCCTCAGGCTGCAGCTGCGTGGCCTGTGGTGCCCACCAGGACTGGAAGCCCCCAGGAGGCAGTGCCAGAGCCACCCATCGGCTGCACTGCAGCAGGAAGAGGTGCTCCCAGAGCTCTCTGGGGTGGGAGCAGGGCAGGCACTTCATGTCCACTACCTCTTCATGTCCACTCTGCCTGAGGTCAGCTCAGATAAGCCCTCACTGTGAAACCAGGGAATGCAGCACAAAGGGTTTCCAGACCAGGCGTCAGAGGGAGCGGGCAGTGTCACAGAGGGCCCCGAGCCCTCCTTTGCTCACCCCGTGAAGCCCGAGGCCACAGGGCCAGTTTAAATCCTGCGTCCTCATCAACATACACTCAGGCCCTGCTGCTCTGTGAACCCCGCATCTCTCTTGTGGATCAGAATTTCTGCCTGGAAGCAGACGCCCCAGCCAGGGACACCCAGCCTGGAGAAGGACTGCCCTCCAAGGAAACGGAGGAATGGGAAGCAAGAAGCTGGACCGCACCGCCGGTCTCCTGGCTCATGTCAGAAAGAGGAAGCCAAAGAGCACGCAGCCCCTCAGGGGAAATGAGCCTGGGTCTCTTACCCACAGTCAGGAGGAAACCTTTTTAAAAAGGGAAGGAACATGGAGACTTTTCTGAGATTCATGAAGGAAGCTGATAAAATTGGAAAGCATGCCACAGGGGGCCACAGGCCAGTGGGCTGCAGGGCCACTCACTCCCCGGAGGGAGCTCTGTGGCCTGGGACCCTCTGCTTCCTGAGCTCAGCAACCTCAGTCTGAGCTAATTGATTGGTTAAAGTTCTTAAAGGGCTTTAAGGACCAAGAGAGCTACATACATGCTTATTAATATCAGTTATTGTGATTACTGAGTTAATGTTGCTTTAAAGGTGTGGGTAAGTGCACTGCGGTCTCCCTGGTTCTGCAGCTGAAACGAGAGAACCAGGAAAGCTCCCCCAGGCCTCAGGTCCTGCCCTCCCCTTCATGTCCACTACATCTTCATGTCCACATGTCCTGCCCTCCCCTTCGGCTGGAGACCTCTGAGTACTCGGCTCCTCCTGCAGAGGTCCCTCTGATGGGGACAGTTCCCCAGAGTCAGGGCCTGGCCTCCGTGAGATGGTGATTACTGGGTTTCAATTTTAATTCTGGCTTATTTTTTAATTGTCAAAAAGTTTGCTGATTAAATCCGCCCCCCCCCTTAACAATTCCTCCTCCCCAGATTTTCTTATTCCAGTTTAATTATTTAACACTTTGTGCCTAAACACACAGATGACCCCATCAAGCCTTAATAGGTAGCTCAGTGGCCCCATTGCCTGCTGCAGGGTCCAGGTGCAGCCTGCTGCCTGCCGCAGAGGGGCTGTGCCTCCAGATGAGGCCTCTTTCTCAAGCCCAGCACAGGCCTCTCTGGCTGGGCATCATCCCACACAGCATGGACTTCTCTGCACCTGTTCATCCTTCTGCAACATTTATCCAGGTTCTAGTTTATCTCCCTAGGTGAGCACTCCCTCTTGATCACAAGTTAACATGAAATTCTTTGCACACAGTAGGTCCCAAATAAATATACAATGATTTCAAAAGCATTTACCTGAAGAACCCTAGAAATCTGAATATAACCTTTTAATCTGAATGTAACCATTAGAAGACTGAAAGCATCTGGAGTGAGATGAACATTATGGATCAAACTCCCCTTCCTTGAACGAGGAGGCCTTCCTGTGTAGGAAACCTCACACCACCAGAGCAAGAGCTGAGATCTGGGAAACGGTAGGCCCAGAGGACACACAGTGCTCTGCTCCACACCCACTGACCGCTGGGCAGAGCGAGCAGAATCTTTACAACACAGCCACACGGGGAGGAAAGGATAATCAAGGTCCAGAGGTGAAGAGGGAGGAGGACAAGCCTCCAGAGAGGTGCTCAGGACTTGTTGGGTGGCCTCTGGACACCGTCATAACTCGAGACAGATCCTGGAGAGGCCCGAGGTGAGATGGGGACAGGAAACCTCCACCAGGTGGCCCTGGGACAAAGCAAGGAAGCCTGACACCTGCTAGAGCCTGGAAGGAAGGGAAGAAATGGTCCCTCTAGGCTCACTCAGAGCCACCGCCATGGCTGAGAGTCAGGAGTCCCACCCAACAATTTCTTCCAGCACCCAGCTCCATCCACTCACCCAAATCAGGGAATCTGAGAAGCTGTCACAGCCAAGAGCAGCACGAAATGATGCAGTGAGAAGTGTGATGTGGCATCCCAGATGGGGTCCTGGAACAGAAGAAGAAGTCAGGACAAGTCTGGTGAGAGTCAGGGTGAGGGTTGACAATGACTGTGCCCATGCGCACACTGGCCCTCGCGATGGCCGACCACCAGTCAGGAGGGGAGAACTGGGCACCGTTAGCCCACCTTTCCCATCAGTCCGTATCTGAACTTAAAACTGGCCATGAAGAAGACGAACAGGGGCATGTCAGCCAGAGGGCAGGCAGGTGCAGGCCAGTCTGCGGCAGATACCCCACCAGGCCAGGAGCTCTTCAAAGGAGCAGCTCTGGGGACATTGGGCCACAGGGAAGGAAATGTGTCCTGTTTCCAGCTGCCCCTAAGTCTGTCTCAAATCTTATCAAACTGGAAAGTTTTCTAGAGCCAATGGATCTCCCTCAAATTCCTCTGCCCAAGTTCCAACGGAAGCATTTCCTTCCTCCAGCACTGGGGAAATCTCACCAGATTCAGAACATGCACGAGCTGCTTGCTGTTTCTACCTTCTGGCAACAAAAGTGGCCACTGAACTCAGCAAAGCAGAATTAATTCCTAAAATACAGTGTGACCTCTGAAAAAGAGGAGTTGTCCTCCTAGGTCTCTGTCTCACCTACTCCACAAACCAGTGGTCCCCAGTCTAATCCACACATCTCACCTTTAAACATCACACCTGGAGCCCAAGGTCTAAAACAGACTCAGCCACTGCCTGCGTGTGTGTGTGTGTGTGTGTGTGTGTTGCGCACTTCTTCCACCTGACCCCACCTGTGCTTTCCCACTCCCCCGTAGGCCTGAGGTGTGGCTCCAGAACCTTCCAGACAGCTGGAGAGACTCTGCCTCAGAGCACAGGACGTGAGAGGAGATTTGAGGAGTATTCTACTGAGGATGGGAGCAGCGCGTATAACGGGCCATGCATGCAGTGGTTCCCAGAGACCCAGGAGCACCTTCTCCCCTGGAGCCCTGGGCCCTCCCTCTCATCTCTCTCTGGATCTGATGAGGACACTCCTGCCCAACAGAGGAAGGACGCATATACACTGTCCTGGGTCTCGCCGGCACTCAGTGGCCAGGTGGGGGGAGTGGGGTGTGACAGTGCTCTTGCTGCTATAAAGATTAGATATAAGGACCGTATTTTGTGAGTTTTTTTTTTATTTATTAAAAAAGAGGGAGTCGTGCAGCGTGGAGTGAGTGCTGAAGGAAGGCAGGGCCCTGTAGAAATCAATCTCCTGCTTTTATATACCCCCAAATTATCCTCATAAAGAAGGAGCCTCCAGCAGCCCTGTCAGTCACGATAAGGCGATCAGTCTGAGATTTATTATGAGTTTCCCTTTCATGTGTTCAGTGGAGAACATCCCACAGGTGTGTTTATATCACTGGAGATAGATGGAGATTAATTGTGTGCCCAGGCGCTGAAATGCATTGACAGAATTTCTAAGATTTAAGCTGTGTGAGGTCTAATGTTGTTGTTGTTTTTCAAGGATTGTCCAGAATGCTCACATGGAGAAGGAATATGGTGATCTCAGGGCCCAAAAGGAAAAGCTAACTGACTTCTCATGTACCTCTAGGAAATGGAAATCCACCTTTCACCTGGAAGCCCAAGACTGCGCTTCTAGCGACCCTGGAAAGCAAAACGAGAGAGCGTCTGGGGTTGAGGCTATGCCCAGAGAGCTCTTCCATTAGCCCTTCCCACCCAGTATGAGGTACTCGCCCCTAAGCTCTAGTCCACAGTAGCCTAGACCCCAGAAGGGAAGTGAGTTAGCATTTAAATGCAAGTAACTTCAAAACTTCAACCCCAAAGAAAGTTAGGCTGGAACTCTGGGCCTCTTACCCCTGGCGTTGGCATCCCGTGTTCAGGGGAACGGCTGGCTCCCTTTTGTACCTGTTGGCTTCATACGTGCACAAAGACTGTACTTTTGCATGATGACCTTGCTTTACATTGTGCAAAACTCATTTCTTCTGACAGCTCTTGGGCTCTTGTAAAACTTTAGGAGGAGCCCTGTATCCATGTCTGCTTTGGTCACTCTGGGGAAGAACATACCCAGTAGGTTAGCTGATGGGCAGGGCCTCGAGGCCATGTGGGAAGGCTCTGTGGGTCTCCTAGTCGGCCCATTCAAGGTCAGTGGAATGAAGATGTTTTCAAAGCTTTTCTTTGTGCACAAAGAAAACTGTGAAATTCACTGTCCAACCCCAGGTAGGGGTGCAAAGACGAGACGTCTGTTCCCAGGGGCTGATCCCTGGAAGAGCTGGAGACATCGCTTCCTGCAGGTAAGAACAGAGACAAGCCTCCCAAGTGTTCAGCACACCCAGGCACGGGCATCCCCCCACTGATGGCCCATAACACATGTGGCATGCGCTGTCCTGAGGGCTCCCTGGGACTTCCCTGAGCGGAGGCTGCAAACCTTATCAAAGAGACTCCACACAACAGGATTTAGAATTCTCCAGGGATGCTTCACAAAATGGACACCCAGCTCAACAGCTTTTTCTGGGTTAATGACCCAATTAGGCAGGTGAATTAAACAGAGAAAGAGAAGTGACCCATCTCCTGCTTCAGTTATGAGCTCATCCACAGGACAGGACAGAAAATAAAGAGGAGAGATGTGCCATTGCTTTACCTTTTCCTCTCTGTTCAGGCTGCTCACGTGAGTCAGTAGAGGAGAACTGAGACAACTGCTTTGCAGCCATGAGGTATCCATGAGGAGACACAGTTATGGCAAAGATGGCCGGAAGGAAAGAAAGAAACGATCTAGGTCCCCAGTGACACGGAGAGCTGCTGTCCACGCTGTGCCACTTTACAGTGTGTGCAATCCCTCCATTACTTAGCCATGTCAGGCAAGCATCCTGCCATTTGCATCAACATGCCTGCTGTTGGGATGGTTTTAATGGACCATGAAAGCAAGTGCAGCTTTCGGAGGAGGCAGACGCTGGTGAACATTTTGAAGGGAACAGATGTGCAATCTGGGGTTTAAAATGGTAAGTGAGTCACCACTGAAACCCCCTCATGACTGCATATTTTAAAACTTAGAAACAGAATCCTCTGATGTGTTTATCAGATTCCCCCAAATGGCTAACAACAAAACGGCACAGTAGCTCATGCTTTCCAGGTGCAGCCAGAGGATGGGCAGGGAGATGAGGTCGGTAGCCCAGGCTGAACTGTCCTGCGCGGAAGGTAGAGACACCGGCAGTGTGGACCCAGGGAACGATCCTGGGGCCTGGCTGAGCACCGTCTCCATGCACCGTCTCCATGCTGCTTCTGTGTGGAATTAAGAGACTTTGTGTGGTTTTGTTCATTTTTAAAATTTTTAGTTGTAAATAGCCATTAAATCAAGTAGCAAAATAAGCTAAAATCACAAAAGCACATCCTGATTGCTGTAAGATAATCCTTAGTTACGTTGTCTGTTCCCCACCGAGACCCGAGTTTCCACGGGTGCCTACCTTCCCCTGCAGGGAGGCTGAGGGAGAAGACTTTCTCTGCTCCAAACCTGCTCCTTCCTGGCCCATCACCCCGACGCCCCCCTTCCCTAGTGCTGCCCTGTCTTTTACGCCCACTCAGTACTGTTTAAAAGTATTGAAAGAGAAATGAGGTTGTAATAGCAGCAGGTGGACAGCAAGCCCTTTAGTTGGTGTTTACATTAAACCATCACCCACTGTTTCCACTTCATCACAACTGCAGTGTCCAAAACCCAAACAGTCTTTGGATGCTGAATCAAGGGTCCCTCCACTCATCTCCCACCCAGGATGGAGTCTCCGAGGGTCGAGTGAGCAGAGGTAGATATGGTTCTCAGCGGGCTTTGGGAGTCAGGTTCTGCTTTCCCTTCCATTGGTCCATGTCTTGGAACAGGCTGATGTGGAGGAGATAAGACCCTAGAAAAGCGCTGGTGGAAGTCCCCACCTGTGTCTTCGTCACTCCAGGTTTGCAGGGTGGTCTGCAGTCTCTGTTGGCTTTGAGGAAGTCCCGCTGGAGAGTGCTCTGGGAGGCCAGGCCAGGACCCAGGGAGGTCCCAGCCTTGCATCTCTGACAGATGGCATCCTCCAGGAGCCTGGTCATCCCACATGGCTGGCACTGCCTGGGCGTCTCCAGGGGCTGTTCTGTGCCAGGCGGCTGCTTTCCGCAAGGGCTCACCACTCTCACCTGCACTGGACTGGAGATCGGGGGAATGTCCTGTTCTTCACTCTCCTGCTCGCATGCCCGATCCATCACCACGGGGCATGATAGAAGCTTTCAGAATGCAGCTTCCCCTCCCCGCCCGTTGCTCAATAGAAACCCTGCTCTTTAAAACAGGCAGTTGTCAATAGCAGCAAAGGCTGTTGACCAGAGCCTACAGTAGGCCAGGCTGAATGTGCCCACTTTCTCTTCAGCAGAGACAGCCCCAGGCCCTTAGGAGATAAAGGCAAAGCTGCAACTTCTGCTCCAGCAGAAAGGTGCTCATCTGAGGAAATGGACCTGCCACGCGGCAGAGAAGCTGCACGGGAGCCTCTGGTGGCAACACACCTGTGGCCAGGTGCTTCTTGAGATGTATCAAATGACAAGTGGAGTCCTGGGTTCAGTGAGATGAGGTAGCAGAGCCCCTGGAGGCAGGAGAGGCCCGGGTGATTTTGCAAGTCTAGAAGCCGGCCTGCAGCTCAGCCTACCCTGACGAGGTCTCTGTCTAGCAGGTTCCACACGGTGTCCAAACCACCTGTCCAGGGAGGGTCCAGGGCTGATCCGTGCCAGCAAATCAGCACCTCCTGGCACGCCACATATCTCCTCTTCTGAAACTTATTTTTTTTAGCCAGAGAGACTGTCAAAAAAGGCCTCAGAAATGATGAGGACTGTCCCTAGCACACCAGCTCAATTATCAAAGAGGAAGGGAATCACTCTTCCTCCAATTGACCTTTCTACCGGGAACCCTGTTTAACTTTGTAATTGTTTTAAAATTACTATAATTTTACAAAATGGGCCATGATTTTCTTATAAAAAGCTCAAAGACAGGCTAAATCAGCAGGCCAACTTTAAATATTTACTGTTTTGTCATGGAGCAGTTGAAGCTCTGTTTTGATCTGTTACCCTCTGCTCTATTTTAATCTATTAACATTGAGTAGTTCAGTTCTCTGGTCTGTAGCAAGCAGGAGCCAATCAAGTTGCAAGTTCAAGCGTAATCTGAACGTCTGGGTCCTTGGGCAGAACACTTAACCCTGGGGTCTGTAGGAAGAAAGGATAATACTGACCCACCCTGTGGGGCTGGCAGGAGATTAGCCAATCAATAACTGTTGAGTGGGTTGAGAGTACGAGGTGCTATGCAAATGCTGGGTAGCATCGTTATTAATGCTTCACTTAAAATTAGAGCTTGCAAAGATAATAATTTTTTATCTAAGAGCATAGTGGATATTCCAGAAAGAATCCTTTATTTTAACACCTATTTAAATCATAAAGGAAATGTGTAACGGATACTTTGATCCTACTGTGGAATAGGTACAATAGTAAAGCTACCATTTATCTCAGAGTGGACAAGCTAATAAAAATCTCCAGAAAGGAAGAAAAGGAGTATGTTTTAGAGGTTGCAAGTCCACAAGGGCCAGAGTACCACTCGGTCTAAACATATAGTACCATTTAGATTGGTCAAACTCTAGAATAAAAAAAAAGGAATAAACTTTTGCTAAAGATTTACTATATGATTACTTGCTTTCATTACTTCTTGAATATTCTAAAGCTGTTTCATATATCATTGAATGACATAGCTACTCTAAATATATATGGCAGAACTGACCCGCACAAGACACACGAAAGAGCTCTCATGCAAAGAGCTCACAGATGTAGGAAGGAAAATTCACCAGTGGCCAGGTTCTAACCGCAGCAGACAACCCCTCCAGTGGATTTGGTGTATCATCTATACTTTACAAAGAACAGTTTTAAAACTGACATTTAATTATACCTTGTATTCATCTGAACTTAGCAAATGTGGGTGGGTAGAATTAGTTTATAAAGTCCTGTTGAAAATGGAGCACAACATTTTTCTTCTTGAATATTCCCCAAAAGAATGTGTTGGTAGAATGCTTGATGTTGAAGCCCTGGAGAACGTCTAGCTGTCTTCTTCAATGGGTGTTCTGTAAGATACACCCACGTTTCCTCAGGGACTTCTACTCTGTGCACGTGGGACCTTGGACTCTGAATCCTGCTTCAGTACCCACGTGTCTTCAAGAACACAGGTGACAGTGAACCAAAGAGAAGCCACGAGCAGGTCCTCAGCAATTCTCCCTGATTGGGGCATGCTAAGAGACGACTAGAGCAAGTGCGTGTCTGTGCATTTCTACCAGTTACCCGTAGAATGACATTCAGACCCAGGCATGAGCGCTGGAGGAAGTCGCAGCATCCCCAACACCACAAGATGCAGAAGTTTGTCCCCTTCTTCACGTGGGCTGAGGGTCAGGGGAAAAGCCATCCCAGCTTCTGAGAACTCGACATGTGCCAGGCAGCAGTAGGTGTTGTCCCATCCCCATGGTGACATCCTGTGAGTGAGGACGTCGGACCCGGAGCCAGCGGCGTGCTCGGCTGAGGTCAGCTCCCCAGCGCTAGGCCAAGGGATGCCACCCCGCTCCCGCACAGCGGAGCGACGGAGCTCTTCTTGTTTTTATTCTAAACCAAACTGCAGCACAGCAGTCCCTCTTTCCACAGCTCAGGGGCCTGAGGCTAACCTCAGTCTAAAACTATCCCATGGAAACTCTCAGAAACACACAATCCTTAAGTATAGAGTAACTGCTACTATATTTACACTACAATATTTATTCTATTGTTGGCTATTGCTGTTAATCTCTTACAGGTCTAATCTATAAGTTGAGCTGTATCACAGGTACATATACAGAGGACACCCAGTGGGCTCAGGCTGGCTGCTGTCTGCATGCCCTGGAAGGTGCACCTGTGACACAGGTGGCTGCAGCGTTGTCTCCTGTGGGAATGTCAGTCTGCAGGGTGGGCAGCCTTTCAAACCACATGCTCCGTTCCCTTCTAATGTACCTGGTGTGACGGATACCTGCTCCTTTTTTTGCTAACAGGAAAAGAAATCCAAACATTCTCTTATGACTTGTAACGTTGCCTTCATAGTCAAGCAAATAGTCTTAGCTCCAATTACATTTACTACATCAGAAAACAGAATATGCTTGATTTTGTCCTTTAGACATAACCTAATGACAGACCAATATTGAAAGTAAGCAATTGCCTGAAGTCCATTTCTATTCACAGCATCCAATCTGTCTAGTATAAAATAATAAAGTGTTCCTAGAAATATTAGAAGGAACACCATTATTTAATTACCATAAGGCCTTCCGGGACAGAAATAAAACATGATTTAGGGGGATGAGCAGTGAGGGCCGGGGCCGATGGAACTGAAAACACATTATACAGATGAAACGTGAAATGCTAGTGGAGAGAGCAGATCGCGGACCAGCCAGCAATGATAGATGGAATGCTAGAATAAAATAAAACAATAAAAAAGGAAGAGTGAATTCTACAATGATGTTTTGTATTACTGAGGCTGAAGCAACAGCAAGTCATGAGGGAAACAACACTTGAAAGATTAAATAACGTTCTTCAAAACCAGCAGGGAAAGAGTTTGTGAGAAACTTTCTGATTCTTACTTCTGATAAGATGACAAACTCCTTTTAGTGAATCAGGTTAGCTGAGCAACCGCTTTGACCATGAAGGGCACTGGTCAACAGTGGTCCTCGACCATGAAGGGCACTGGTCAACAGTGGTCCTCGACTATGAAGGGCACTGGTACAACAGTGGTCCTCGACCATGAAGGGCACTGGCTACAACAGTGGTCCTCGACCATGAAGGGCACTGGTACAACAGTGGTCCTCGACCATGAAGGACACTGGTACAACAGTGGTCCTCGACCATGAAGGGCACTGGTACGACAGTGGTCATTGACCATGAAGGGCACTGGTATAACAATGACAAAATAGCAGGTGGATGACCAGAGTCCCTTCAGCATGGGACCCTGTTCCGGGGAGACTGGTGTAAAATGCACTGATAAGAAGCGCACATGATCTCGTTAGCAAGCAGGAATCAAAAGCATGCTTGGGGTACCAGGGAAGGACCCGAGAGGCCCCCTACCACTAAGTCTCGGGCCTAGGCCCTCTTGTTTTGTTTCCATTTTTGCTTTTGTTTTGTTTCTGAGGCAGGGTCTCAATACGTGTCTGAGGGTCTTGGTCAGCTGTCCACGCTTGCCTTGATCATGCACTCCCCCTGCCTCAGAGTCGCTGGGCTACAGGCGTGGGCCACCTCACCTGGCTATGCTGTGACGGACATCTCCTCCTGCGGGGGTGTCTCTCACTGTGAAAACAGCTGCTTGTCGGGCTCACGGACCTGACTCCTGGCCCTGCACTGCTGCAACAGATTCTCAAACTCATTCCAGCTGTGAACAAGCTAATCCCTTAGTTATTTTTCCTGATTTAAAAATATTTTGATATGAATTATTTTATATAAAATCTTATTTAATATAAATTACATATTTATATAAAACTTATATTTTACAAAAATTATATATAATTTTCCACTGAATTGAGGTTTCTTTAATTTGAAATAACAAAAAAATTAAGATAAATTTAAACTCTGTAAAGTCTCATAAATATCAAACAACACTTTTTTAAATGATAATGAGCATCCATCAGAGGTGCTAAGTCACCCTTCAGCCTAGACTCCTGAGGGTGACTTTCTGCTCTGCATGCCATGGGGCAGCATCAGCGGGAGCTGCCCACACTCTGGCACAGCATGCCCAGCAGCCCTTGTGGGGACACTGCTGGGTGTGGTGGCAAAGGGCAAGAACCCACACCTGCAGACCATCTTCTCTGCCCATGTGCACCACGGCCAACCACAGGGGCGGAGGTCGTCACTGCCCCGTGCCTGGGGGAGGCTGGAGAGGCACACCAGGACTCCCTCAAGCAGCACTGAGTCCCGCGACACAGAGGAGCAGCCAACACCACCCCTGGGCAGTGGATCCATTGAGAGCTTTTCAAGTAATGGAGCCGCCATTGGCACTGCCTTCCTGGACCTGGCAGATGCTATCAATGTGGAAGCCAGAGCTGTCTTCCAAGGGACAGAGACGATGACACAACATGAACCTGGGAGCTAGAAATGCATGAGAGAAAAATACTCATGTCCAGAATCTACCCAGTGTCTCAGACAGTAAGACATGTGGGTGGTGGGACTCATCCTGAAGAGTGGGCTTTACCAAAAAAATAAGGAGCCGGAGCAGCGACTCCGGCCTGCAATCCCAGCAACTGCAGAGGCTCAGGTAGGAGGACTGCAACTTCAAGACCAGCCTCAGCAAGCAGGGAGACCCCATCTCAAAATAAAAAATAAGAAGGGCCTGGGGTGTGGCTCAGTGGTAGATGCCCTGGGGTCAATCCCCAGTACCAGAAAAGAAAGGAAAGGAAAAGAAAAGAAGAAGGTAAAAGAAAAAGAAATGCGGAGTGCGAGATTGGTTTCCATGGACACGTCCACTCAACTGGAAACTCCTCTCACCATCCTGTGTCAGGGACTCTTATGATGGCCAGAAAGAACACCAGGGTCCCCTGGAGTGTGTGACCTCTTAGACACTGGTCTACTTTCTAAATATCTAAACGCTGGAGATGTGGTGTCTCCCCCTAAAAACGTGCCTCTAACTACAGAAAGCCCCCCACCTCTGGGTTCCCCTCACCAGTGGCACTGGAGGCCCCAGGTTGTCCCTGGATCCCCCACCCTGGGGTGGGGGGAGCTTTAGCCAAGGTCCTCTTCCACCGCGCGTCAGCCAGAGGCACTCCTGCTCACTGAGAGTCCCCATCCCCGAGCACCGCGTCCCTGCCCACAGGAGCCCAGAGGCAGCTCTCTCAGCCAAGGGAAGATACTTGTTTTGTTCTTCAATTAAGCTGTGAGGTTTCTCATAAATCTTAAAATCTAGAGAAAAAATACACTACTTAAATGCTACTGACCTAAATATGATTTAAAAATAAAAAGTCAAATTGATGGAACCGAGGAGGTGCCTCAGCAACTCAGGTGGGTCTGTCTGTATGAGGGCGCTGTGCTACCAAGTGACAAGGGTGGCGTGGTGAGGATTATTAAGTGGAGGGGAAGTGCAGAAGCCGTTTCCCTTACAACGTGGCCCCGCCCAGGACATGCTGAGCTAATAGATGAAATTAAGTGAAACAAGAACACCAAACTATAAAAAGAGAGGAAAAGACTGGACAGGTAAAAATATCTCCATGATCTCTAATTAGAAAGCAAGTTCACATGCATAAAGTTAATGAAATAAACCACAAAATATTATTACTAAATCTAATTACACAAAAATGTAAAACTTCTTCATACCCATAATGTCATATAGAAAAATTTAATTTTTTTTTTTTTAGGAAAATAGCAGGTAAGAAAAATATCTTCAACCAACAGATGGGCAATAATATATAGGACTTCAAAGGATACTATTTAATAAGAGGAAACATTGTTTTATAAAAGATGATATATAAACATTTCATAATGATATAAAATTCTTAAT
The DNA here is from genome assembly GCF_001458135.2 of Marmota marmota marmota. Lineage (NCBI taxonomy): Eukaryota > Metazoa > Chordata > Mammalia > Rodentia > Sciuridae > Marmota > Marmota marmota. The sequence continues at coordinate 8,640,875 of NW_025999991.1, forward strand.
CATATTAACATCAAAATTTGAAAATTGAAAAATAAAATGAAGGATACACTCCTAACCTTGCATGTAATTTGACAATTAAATTAGATTCATATCCTTGATGTCAACCCTTCCGTACTATAAACAGTTCTTAGATAAAAAGAAGATTTTAAACGTGCACTTTCAAGCTCACTCATTCCGATGTCCTGCTTTAAAACCGTGGAAGCAGGAGAGTGACTAGTCGCCACCTGGTAACACCCGCTGCGCTTCCCACGCCGGTCAAGTGCACAGGGCAGAAGGAGCCCATCCTGAAGCAGGTTCCAGAGCCCCGGGCAGGAGGGCAACACCGCATGGGTCAGCGCGTGTCCTAGGTCAGTCAGGGCGTGTCCCAGGTCCGTCAGGGGATGGGGAGATTTATGTTTCCCTAAACTTCCTGGTAGTTTCCAAGCTTTCAGTAAGGAAGCTGTGCTAAATTTGGAATTAAAATGGATGCTGAGTAACTTAAAATGGTCACCCTGAAGGCCAGCGCGGTGCAGCAGGTGTGAAAGCTGTCGCTCGGCAGGTGGAGAATGAATCGGTAAAATCCTCCAAGACAACAGTGCATCGCTATGAACTTTACTACCCCGTCCCTGTCCTTAGAGCCACGATTCCGCATTTAGAAAGCTAACGGAAGCATATACTAAAATTCTTAAATATTAGAAAACAAATTCCTATTCCTAAAAATAATGAAGATCACAAAGAAAACATTATGAAAGCCGATTACACAAAATATGGAACTTTATATACATAAATTTCATAAATAAAATTTTAATAATGCCTTCTCAAACAAATAACATGTAGAAAAATGCTTTCAATAGTAAAGGCCTTCTGACTGTATAATTATGTGAACTTTTAATTTTAAAAATATAACTATAATGAATATATTTATATGGAGATATATATATACACAAATACATACATATATACATTTATGTTGGGTATACTTTGGTAGTGATATTTATCATAATAAAAATTCAAGAATCCCTAAATGTCTACAAATAGACATTAGTCACCTTGCTGTGACCTTTATACAATGGAGTATTCAAAGATTACCTAGAGAACAAAATCTTAATTAAGTCAAAAATTAAAATGGACAAAAAAGTCAAGAAAATATAGAAATCCTAAGGTACATATAATGAAAGACTTCCATTTTTATGTTCATATGTTTGTACATTTCCGTTTTTTCTCAAATACACTTTTATAAATAAAAAATGTTTAATTTTGATCAGTGTGTATGAAAGATCACACTAGAGCATTAATGTATGCAATTCATACATGCTAACCAAAAATTTTTTTAAAGAAAGTTTTTAAAAAGCTAAGAGAAAATACCAGTTGAGGTTGAAATAGAATTATTAAATAATTTTAGCATTGAATTTAAAAATCTGTTACTACTGGAGATCTCAAAGAGCAGTCTTCTTGACCATGTTGGTTTACTTCTCGCAGGTGGAATTTTTGCCGATGTTTTTCATCTCATTGTGCTAATGGGCTCATCCTCAGAAATCCACTTAAGACAAACCATCATAGGCTGTGCTGTGGCACATCCAGGGAGAGGGCAAACCTTCCTTGACAAGTCTGCCAGCTGTCCTTGGAACAGGAAGCAGTTTTGAGGGACCCACCCATGCCAGTATCCCTGCTGGCAGTGGGCATCCCTCTAAAGGCATTTGAATGAAATGACTGCTTATGACATTGACTCGCTAAATTAGACTCCTGCACACAAACCATCAGGAAGGTAGTAAAATTCACACTTTTCAGCCCAGAGGAAAAGAGATTTGAGAGATGAGCAAAGCTGACCAGGCAAGCCTCCCAAGGAAGAAGCCAGGCACTGGAAGGTTGGGCTGTGGATGCCCACATGCCCCCTCTACCGGCGCCAAGTCAACCATGCTCAACATGGTGAGCTCAGTAAGATGATGAGAGCCAGCACTGCCAAGCCTTGTCTGACTCAGCTACACACATTCCTCTTCAGATTGTGGTTCTGGGTCAAGGACATCACAGAACCATGCATGACCTGAGAAGACAGAGTCCTGTGAAAATATGTCACCTGAAGCCTCAAAGAGGGTCACTCCCTTCACAGTGAATGATGAGATGCGTTGAAAAAGCAACCGTGGAGTCCTGGTGGCGTGATCAACCAAAACACTGGACAAGGCCTCTCAAATCCATTCCTTCCCTCATCTGTGAAATGGGAAGAATAATAAACATCTCAAAATGTGGATTTTGAGGGTGAAACTCTCTAATTAGCCCGTTGTAAGCTGTAAAGTATTTTACAAGAGAAAGTGTTATTACACTGATTCGTGAAATATGGCGCTCTGTCCTCAGCCAAGCATCATGTACTAGAGATGGAAAACTATGCCAACACATCACCTAGGGCTGTCAGACACCAAGGAGAGGTCCCTGCATCAGCCTGCTGCCCCCTTCAGGATCAGTCTTGACCTTGGGCACCTTTAGGGGCCAGTTGACGGTGGAAGGAGACTTGTAGCTCACACCTCCTAATGACTGCAGCATCTTGGTCCTGAACCAGACAGTTTAATCTGAAATTAGGAACTTCTAATTGCTTTTCAACATAATGCAGTTATAAAGGAGGGTGCCAGCAAACACCATTTGGGAGGAAATGTCACAGGCAGAGTGATTCAAGAAGCATGTTGGACATCTGTGAGTGGAAATGTCCTTCTGAGCATAACCAGTACCAAAATGCCGGGAAACCCACAGGTTGCAAAGGAAAGTGGTTCTGCCTGCTCACAGGTGCATGTCCACAGTTACAGTAGCCTCCTTTGAAAGGCGAGTCCTTCAGATTTATTTTTGGTGACTTGTCTTGTGGTTTCATCACAACCTACATGGAAACTCATGACAAAAGGCATGCACTATGTGCCGGATTAGCAATGAAAGACGGGAAGAAGGGAGTGGGGGTCTTTCTGTCCTCCCCCCCCCCACTTCCGTCCTTGCTTGCTGTCTTCTTGCATTCAATGTATGTCTACTTACATGCCATGCTTATGGGGACACAAAGAGGAAGCACAGCTCTCTATTTCTAAATATAACACAAAAATATATAAAGGAAGCACCAAGTTTATTACATGTTTTGCTGAAGATTTCAGAAATCCTTTCTATAGTACACATCAAGGAAAATACGTGAGGGTGCAGGGAATACTCAAGTCTGGCCTCTCCTGAAACGGGCAAAAAAGACACATAATCCGGGGCTGTGTATTTCCAAATTCTTCATTTAAAACATCTGTCCCAGGTGATAGGAATGAGGAGGAAGGGGCTCCGCCAGAGTTCCCGGAGTTGGGGCTGTGGGAGGAGAGGTACTTGAAGGGCTCACTGTCTGGAAACGTCAGCACCCGGTGGTTCCAGACACGCGGACGCAGCACAGCACTGGGGCTTGTCTTGGATCCCATTCTTCAGAAGCCACCAGCTGTCTAGTAGCAGGTCCCGAATACAGTGCTGAGTCCTCTGGGGGCTGAAAGGATACGGGAGACATGGTCCCCTCCTCAAGAGACTTACAGTCAAGAGGTGAGGGTGGGAGGGAGGGACGTCATCCTCTCCTGCTGACAGATGTCAGACAACTGACGAGAAAGATCAAGTGACATAAACAGCGTGCTCAGAGGACAAAATATCAGTCCTGGCAAAGGATCAGCATTGCCTATGGCAAAGGTGGCTCAGGTTGGACGTGGGAAGAGAAGTCGGGATGTAAACGTGGAGGAGGCATCGTGAGCTGGAGGAAGAACTCAAGTCAGGACAAGAGGGGGCCTGGACCCCAGGACCTGCAGAGTGCCTGCCCTTGGGAGGCCAGAAGGGCAGGAGGGCAGGGGAGCTCAGTGGGTAAGGGTGCTTCAGGTGTGGCATGGCGAGGAGAGGTTGCAGAATTGAGTCCCATGTGCCACAACTGGCCCATCTGCCCTGATGGCCAAAAGTAGCCGTCCTCTGGTCTGGACACAGCAAGGGCCAGCACAGCAAAGGCCCAGAGGAGAGCCCCTGAGCACCCTGAGTTTGCTCCCCAAAGGTGTGACCTCTCAACAGAGCACGTCAGCTGCCTGGCGTGTGCTATCCTGTCTCCTAACACTGCTGGTGTGATGTGTTTCACGGGGGGGCAGCCGGTCCCTGAGAGCAGGGCACTGCTGTGGCCCGGGCGGCCTGCCTCCCTCAGCCTGGCACCTCACTGCCTCACCCCACTCTTCTGGAATGTGCAACCTACAGTTTAATGGCAAACCATGAAGAGATGACGGTCATTGCCCTCACCCAGGGTAATCAGGATTGCATAACAGACAGCCACGAGAAAATCTCAAACTCCCAGCCTCCGAGAAGCTAGTCGGCATGGGCCATTCTGTCCCAACACACAGGCTCCCCAGAAGAAGCAAACAGTGGATACACGGTTCTGCTTTGTTTTATTGCCCGCCTGGATCAGAGAGGACTAACGGAGAAGAAAGGGGGAAAAGCGAGCCGGCTAGGTATGAAAAAGTAGCCGATTAGGATGGTAATAGACGATTACATCATGCATCGCCATAGCAACCAAACTTATAAAATAACAATTATGTTAGCAGAAGTTATTTGAAATGGCTTTCTTGATAGTTGATATACAAGCACAGTGAAAAGATGAGACAGATAAATAGAATGATTTGTTCTTTCAATTGAGGTTTGATTCACTATTTGTCTCTGTTCTTGATATCCCCCATTATACTCTGAACTTCTTTAGAGGAAAGAAATATCCCTTTGTCTCTTTGATGGAATAAAAGCAACGCTTAAACCTCCCTCTACCTTGCTCTGTTTGGGAAGAGCTCTACCATTATTTACTTCACTCAAAAGAAGCCGAGCGCACTTGAGCAGGTGCAGCTTGTGTGACAAAAGGGAAAACACCAGGGCACACGCTTCGCAGATCGAAAAGTAAAGTAAAAATAAAGAGCGTTGCAAGCAGTGAGGAGTTGACTTCCGCTCCCGAGGCTCCAATGGAAGAGGCCTGAACGGTGCTCCTCTCCAAGCTGCACCTCATTTTTGTTCAAAAGTCCACACCATAAAAGAAGCCTAATAGACTGGATGTATCGTCTCATATTGGATCTTTGTATTCAAATCAACCTGGTAAGTATTCTGCTCCAAAGTCCTTTTAATGTTCAAAAGGCCTTTGTTTGATCTATGGAACTAAAACTCTCCTAATAATCCAGGTACCCAATAAACTTGAACTTCAGCCAGGTTTTTCCCTCCCTTCCTTCTTGCTCGCTCCCTTCCTTTCTTCCTTTCTTTCTTTCTCTTTCTTCCTTTCTGGAGAAATGTGGAAAACATTAACGAAAATTGTGTTGGTCTGTACAATTTTATCCTGCTAGAGACAGGTTTTATGATACATTTAGCCTTTTAAATGACACTAATAGTCTCCAGGGACACATGGTTTTTCCTCAGTGCAACAATTAAGTCCACTCCAATGCTGTTTGGATAAGCTGAAACAATTCAGTTACTGTGTCTGCTCCTGGGTAGGACTGTGAGTCCGTAAGGGACACCGAAAGTGACCTAAATAATACAGTTTGGGCCAACTTTAGATGTGTTTCAAGCTATTTGCTTTTTCCACATCTCACTTTCTTATTTTTCCTCTCAATTCTAACAGAAAGGGAATAATCAGGCCTTCTGAAGTGTCTGTGGGGCGGAGGGGTGAGTGGATAATGAACATTATTAATCACACTTGCTCACCCCCACCCCTGTGCAATTTGAAATGTGTTTCCCGCTAGAACCATCAAAGATTGTTTGATTTATTTACTTTATCTTTTAATCAAGGAAGTTAGAATGAAGACGGGTGTGTGATTACACATGTACCTTTTGCTTGCTCTCCAGGTCAGAGGATTTGGAGAGTTGGAAGTCTGGGTTCAGAGTATATATTTGTGTGTCGCTTAATTGTGAAGCTCAATTATGATCAAATTATTGCTCACTGAGAAAGAAGGAAGTCAGAGGAAGTAATTTAGTAAATTCCAGATCTACACATTTGACTTAGCTCATACTTTTAATCACTGGGAGAAAAGTAGCCATCCAGGAATGTGGCCACTTCAGTGCGAGGTCCCCAGGCAGGATTATTCACTCTCTCAGACTTCAGATCTGTAGAAATTGCCTTATTAGAAAAATCATGGGCAAAAGTTTTTCTTTTTTTTCTTTTCTTTTCTTTTTTTTAATGCAGGCACATGTTCCTTTGTGCTCCATGGAAAAGAAGTAAAGATTCTTAATAAAGCAAGAAAAAAACATGATCTCAAGGTTTTGGAGCCTTGGGGTGATCCTGTCCCCAGGGTATCTGCTCTCAAGATCCAGAAGAGACTTCAAAGCACAGTAAAAGAAAATCACCAAACCCCGGAGCCAAAGCCTGGTCTCTGCGGAAGCCAGCTCCTAATTGCTAATCAAGTTGAAATCGGGACAAACATATTTTTTACAGGTAGGGATATTCACAATTTCCTTTTAATTTATTCATTTAATAATATTTAGAAAACAATGGAGGATCTCATCGCTGGCCCAGGGTGAAGAGGAAGCCTGACTTCCCGTTGCCAGCCATGATGATCCCATCCTCCTGGAACCCAGTTCTGAGCCTGGAACCCAGTTCTGAGCCTGGAACCCAGTTCTGAGCCCGGAACCCTTGAAGTCCAAAGCAGGCAATACGTGGGGCGCTCTCACACACCCCATCACAGGGTCCTGCAGCTCCACTGGATGCTCTGTGCTGGGAGTGTTGGCATCCCCTCTCTGCAGGGAAGTTAAGATGTCCCCTGCTGGTCAGGATGTCCTTGCTGACATCCAAGGTGCTTAAAAAACGTGCCCTAGCGCCAGGCCTCCCAGGATTCCTGGGTTCATCGTCACATGGAAGCTGCCATCTGCCACTGAGTGCACTCTGACAGGGGGCGAAAGCAAGCACCAGAGGAGTAGAGAAGCAGAGGCCCACGTGGTGCCCGGAAGCCAGGGGAGGAAGCCCTTGCAGGTCTGGAGACTCACTGAGTAAGCCCAGCATGTCCCCCTCACGTTCCCTTTCACAGCAGAGAATGGAGTATGTCTTCAGTATTCGGACTGAATAATTTGAAGATAAAATACATGTCTTTGTGATAGAAATTAAGAAACGTATTCAGCCAGTGTTGGAGAAATGGCAATTTCTTCAGCAAGTTTCAGGCTCCAAACTGCAATGCAAGATTTTACTGTTTTCAGCAAGAGAGCTATAAAGATAAATGAAAACGTCTTAAAAAAACTTTAAAGTAGTCAGAAAGGCAATAGATTTTTTAATGCAATGAATCTTGAAGTAATTAATTCTTGTGAAACACTTTCAAATTTTCTGTAGGAACGCAATCTCTATGGTAAATATAAAGTGGTAAGTTTGAAACTTATACTAGACCTCAATATGGAGAAGCTAAATGTACATTTTCTTTCTCTCTCTCTGTAATTGGACAAAGAGAAAGTTGGTTTAGTGCCCAAACTAATATTTTATAAGAGAAGATAGGGATCAATACAATTTTCAAGCTAAATAAGCTCTTGCTCCTGTTTTTATTTCTCTTGGTATTTAGGAAACAAAATGACTTCAACGTTCCTGTTCACGTTTTTAAAAGAGCAAAGGATCTCTAAACCAGACGCTGCCGTCACTGCACTGACAATGGCCACCTAAACTTCTCCTGGGTGTTAGAATTTTAGAACATCTATTCATATTTAGTTAATTTCACATCCCAGCTAGGTGTCTCATTCTAGATATCTTAAACTCGACAACATTCTCACCAAAATCACCAAACATTTGAACATAGATGATAAGCCAGGAATTATGCAAAATACTGAGAATTAAAAATCAGTAAAACACTATGTATAGTGGAGGAGCACGGGCTTGGTTAGCACTTGGTTCAATTATCTGTGGTTTCTAACAAAAGGAACATTGACCCAAATTGAAAACTTTTAATTCCAGAAAAAGGTCAGGTGTTTCTGGTCATAACTTTATTATTTCAAATTTCTCTAAAATTCTAAGTTTAATCTGAAAGCAAGATCACGACAAAATCAAAACTCGGAGGAGTGTGTTAGGCAAGAGCCACTCAAGCAGCAGAGGTGAGATCTCACAACCTGAAGAGAGTTGTAAGGAGAGCACAGACTTTGGAAGAGCACGTCAGGGGGCCACTCGGACTGCTCCTCTTAGCTCAGTGACTGTGTGGAGGCCATTTCCTGGAGGCTGAGCATGGAGTCCCAGTGGCTCCACAGGGATCTCGGGTGACCAAAGGAGGCAGCCTGGGAAACTCTGGGCCTGGCAGGGCAGCCACTCGGTTGTTGCTAGGGACAACTCAGCGGGTGTCATTCAGCTGCCTTGATGGCTATGAAAAAACGATGATTTCTAACCTAACGTGTGATTTGGAGACTTTGGAACCCTGATGTGGTTGAGTGAGGTGACTGTGGGGGCAGGTGTTGATTCAGGAACTCTGGCCTCCAGGAATGTGAAGGAATACTATATTGTGATTAAGATTGAGGCCAGATGTTACGGCAGCTGAGGAAACTCATACTAGCACATGCTTGCAAAGTCCCGGGTGAGTGAACAATAAGACTCCACCAAGGGGCCTCAATGTAAACACCCCTGTGCCGTGGAAGGATAGCCAGGGAAGGGAGGGGCACGGAGGGTGCAGGGGCGCAGCTGGGGAGGACCCCTCACCTGTGGTACAGGACCTGCCACCATCAGCTGGGAGGCCTTTCCACGGTGTCCCTGGCTCAGGGCATGGTGCCAGGCTGGAAGCCCGAGAGGAATCTCTGGCCCAGTTAGCCACTGCGTCCAGCCCCTGCAGACATGCCCTTGACTCTGCCCACTCTGCCTGCTCTCCTGGACGTAGCCCAGGTTCTGACTCACCTGGATTACCTTGACAGTCTCCTGTTCCAGCCGCAGCTCACCTGCCACCTGCCCGTGTGGCATCCCGCATGGCTCTCTCGCCTCACCCTGAGGCCCCTCCACGCTGCCCACACCACACAGCTCCAGCCCTCTCGCTGGGCCAGGCTCCCAGGCTAGGCTCCGGCCCTGCCAGCCTGCCCAGCCCTCTGGCACCCGCGCTCCATCATCAGGCCTTCCCACTTTCTCCTTCCTCTCCTGGAAACACTTTTCCCAGCCTCCCACATCAGGTTTCCATTATTGAGCTATTTTCTTTAAACAGTGCCCCTGTTACTTCCTCTTCCATGAGCTCCCATGTCCCTCCCTCTCCCCTTCATCACTGAAACACGTCACAGGGTCATTATGGTATTGATGACCCTCTTACTACTGCACTGTGGTCAGGGAGCAGCTGGGATTGGGAGACCAGGGAGATGCACCCAAGTATTCCTCAGGAGTGTGTTGACCTGGGAACATTGGTCATCATGATGACATGGGAGGAGATGAAATCAGGCAGAGAGCCTCTTGATTGGTGGAACTGGGCAACGGCAAATACCAGAGAGACGCGCTGACACTGTCACGCTGTGGGAAACTCTCCACCCGGCGTACCTCTGAGGCCAGCACCCAAACTGCAGCTCTTCAGCAAGCTGGGACAGGGTGTTCCACATGAACGTGACACGGGAGGACTTCCACACGACGAAGAACAGTTCGAAGGTGGACTTTCAGAAGCATAATGGGTGAGGGGGACTCAAGGCTACCCTGGGGGAAGAGCTGGCCCATCCTCTGCACCCCAAGGGCTTTGATGGAGAGTGAGGGAGCTCAGAGTGGGGTGAGAACTCAGGCATTGACCTGATGGGCAGCCTCAACACCTTTGAGCAGACCCGTCAGCACCAGCAAGGCCACATCTGCTCTCTGGTGTGTAAGTGAATATCATAATCTGTCCCTTCCAGGAAACTTGGGCAACGGGGAAGAGTGGGCTGCACGTGGCTGCCTAAATACCGTGCTTCACACCTGTCCATAGAAAAGGCTCAGATCATCGTTCTAGAACAGTGGTGGGCAAATATTCTCTGTCAAGGGCCCAAGAGTTGGCGTTTTGTGCTTTGTGGGCCATGTGACCTCTGCTGTAGTACTCAGCTTTGCAGCAAGAAAGCACCAGAGATGGCGTGTACATGACCCAGCCTGGCCGCGGCCCTCGAGATCACCCGGGGTGCCGAAACCTGAACTCCACTTGATTTCCACATAGTTCACAATATTATCCATCTTTGGTTCTTTTCACCAATTAAATGTAAAATCATCATCAGCTCACAGGCCACACACAACCTGTGTTGCCTGGATTGGCCCACAAAGCACTCCAAGGAGAATCACTCTGGACCATTAAGAGTTGGGTAAGAACAGCCTCGAGGTGAGTCAATCAAGACTCATAAAAAACATGAAAATGATTGAACACATAAATTACAAATACACTTGCAAGTATTAAGGATGAAATATAGAATGTGGAAAACACATTATTTAAAACACAAGACTTGTAAATAGGTTAAATGAGAATCCTGAAATGTCATGAAGAATTTTTAGAATCATAGCTCTTCATTCTGAAAAAACAAAGGAGAAAATTTTCACTGTTTAAAAATTATTTTGTACATTTAAAAATAATATTGTTCATTATTAGTGGTCATTTAATTTCAATGGAAATTAAAATCACAGTAATAAAAAACATGAATATCACAGATTGAAATCTACATAACTAAACCAAACCCACAAGAAAATTTATTTCCCTGTCTAAATTCTATATTGAAAGAAAACAAATGAAGTGTTCAACTCACGCATTAAGAAACAATTCTGAGCCTTCTTAATATAAAGAAAGCAGAAGGAAATGTCATTGCTGTGGACGAGGAAGGGTATGGCCTCCTCTCCTTTGGACAGCGCCCTGAGCTTTCTGGTGGGCCTGATGCCAGGCGGCAAAGGCATGGTCGTGATTGGGCTCGGCAACGTCCCCAAAGTCTCCTGTGCTCAGAGATGGGGCTTTAGGGACCTGATTAGATCAGCAGGGCTCTGACCTCATCCGTGGACTCACCCCCTGGTGGCTGGATGGCCTGAGGTGGCATGGGGCCAGTTGGAAGGGCGTCCAGAGGGTTTTCCTCTCTCCAGCCCTCCTCTCTCTCCTGGCTGCCGTGAGCTTTCCACTGCCCGCCCTCCCACCATCATGGTTCTGCCTTGAAGTTGGGTGACCATGGACTGAATCCTCTGAAACCAGGAGCCAAAATAAATCCCTCCTCCACTAAGTTGTTCTTGTCGGATGTTCTGATCACATAGGTCAAAGCCAACCAGCGCGGGCAGGTGACGGGCGCTGACAGCCATCTCTGGTGCACAGCCCCGCCCTGGGGAAGAGCTGCACCTTGGCTTCTTCTCACCTCTTTGGTCAACGTCATTTTGACTCTCTGTCAGGATAGAAACTCTGGGATCTCACCATCTGGGTCCCCAGCTCCCTTACTCAAGAACAAGCACGTCGGCAGGTGAGGCCCCTTGGATTCTCCTAGGGTGTAGAAGCTTGACCAGCGTGCACGGACCTAGCAATCGATGGCACTCACTGATTTTAACAGTGTTCCTTGATTTGACTCTTGGTTAGTCTTGCTGCTGGGCCCCTAGGAAGTCTTGATTTCTGTTCTTTAGGAACAAGTCTGCAGACTTCCTTTGATTTCTATAAGCTACATAATATTCTCTCACGAAAGCCATTTTTTGCTTAGATTACAAATCTATGTTGCTTTCTATTAAAGAATCCCAGTCGTTAAAGGTGGAGATGGTGCCGTGACTGCAGAAGAGAAAACCAAAGTTCAGAGAACATAGGGAATTATGGGCAGCAACACTGCCAGCAAGTGACAGCGTCCTTTCCAAATGCCTGGTCCCATGTAGTGCCCTTCTGGTGAGGGCGGGATACCACTCCCACTGGGCTTATTCCCAAAGCCACCCCAAAAGCTCCACTCAACTGTAGACGCAGTGTTGGAAAAACTGGATGCAGTCAGGTAGTTGCTAAAAGAGATGGAACTCTGTCTGAACTTGAGACGTTCACATTTCCTTGTGTTTTAGTCCCTGTGTCCGAGTACACTGTCTTGTACATAGTGGTCAATCACATATATTTGCTGATCAGTTATCCAAAAGATAGGGGCCATTTGGGTTCTGTCTAGCTAGCCAGCCTCTTAAAACTCAGCTTCCAGGGCTGCTTGGACTTTTCTGGATTGTGCCTACGCCAGCTCTTTGGCCTTTAGCTTCTGCCCGTCCAGCACTCTTCTACAAGAAGCTCTCTGGTTTCCAGGATCCTGTGTCTGAGCTTGTGACGTCACGGTGCTGGTCTGCCTGGACCTGCTGCTCGGGATGAGACACTGCGTCTGAAGCCTGGGTTCTAGGACCTGGCCCCCTGGTTCCCATTGGTGTGCAGGCCTGGGCCAGAGCACCTTCGTCATTGGGAACCTGGGCGTCACCCCTCAAGTAGGCGATGAGACAGTGAGGGGCACTCCTGGGTCCTCTCGGGAGGTCCTGAAAGACCACCACCTCTGCCCTGGTGGCGCTGCTCTCTTCCTTCCTTCAGAAACTCATCCCCTGAGGTGCTTCTCCAAACATCTACTTCTTGCTAACCGTTCTGAGCACCGTCCTGTATTCTTGGTCCCCTCTTGGCCTCTCAGATTCCGCTAGTGCAGACGTGTGTTTCCCAAAGCAGCGTACTATTCACGACAGCAGCAACTCCTTGGAGATAAAGCGAGTCGCTCACCTTTGGGTCCCCGGAGTTCAGGAAAGTCATTCCATAGTGAGCACTTCCGGTTTATTGACTGGATGAATTTGTTAATCAGTACACCCAAGGTAACTCGTACCTGTGCACACTGCATTTCTAATGTATACTTTATTCTACATAAAATATTCATGTCAATAGCGATCTCTATTTCATGCCGAGGTATGACATTTGTCTAAATGCTGTTAATGTGTTGGTGAACTTGTGGTCTGATGGGGCAGTTTAACTTCAATTAACTTCAATGAAGGTAATTACAGCTATCAATTCATCCCTAGAGGACACTGTTTGGCACAGCAGTCGTGAAAATCAGGGGGAGAGGGCTGTAGGTTGAAATCTGCAGTCTCTGTGGGCTTTGCAGGGGAATCTGGGGTTGGAATGGGACTTCCAGTTCTCATCGTCTGCCTCCCTAGCCAGCGGCCATCTGTTGGCCACAAAGCGGAGCCTCAACGCCCGCTCCTTGTGCTGTCAGGACATGCGGCATTCGATCTCCACGAGAGGCAGCTCCAGGTTGGAATTAAGGGAAAGACGGAGGTCCAAGTCCCCGTGGTTTTTCTTGAAAGTAAAGATCACTACAGGATGGGACCGTACATGCAGTGTGTCTGCAGGACAATGCAGAGACACAGGAAGGTGAGTGCGCTTCCTTTCCGAGCTCTGCTCACATTCGACTCCACTTAAATAGTCACCACTGACTCCCTTCCCTCTGGCCACTCCACTCGGTGCTGGCAAACCATGGACAAGTCATTTCCACGCAGCATCCAAGGCTTGCTCAAGGTGTGTCAATAGCAATCTCTGTTTCAAGCCAGGGTATGCCATTTGTCTAAATGCTGTTAATGTGCTTGAGGTCTGATGAGCCAGTTCAACTCAAAGTGAGCAGAACTTTCCCGAGTTTCAGGGCTGCTCTATCCTGTTATTTCTCCTCAACGCCTGTAGGCGCAGTCACTGTTGATGGTCTCCTGCGTTGTAGCTCGTCTGTCACACAGTGGAGGTAACAGATGCTCCCAGTGCTGGCTGCGGAAGATCACACCAACCTCGAGACAGTGCTGGCCAGCTCTGTGTATGGGTGTCATGAATATTAAGCTGGAGACATCAGCCTGTGTGTGTGTGTGTGTGTGTGTGTGCTGGCACACGCGCCTGTGTCTGCCTGAGCGGGAGGTCCACTGGGAAATGGTCCCTGACCAAGACATGCAAATTCACTCCTCACGTGCATCCCAGGCTCCGCGGGACATCGAGCCCGTGTTCTGGGACTTGCTCAGCTTCTGAGTCGTGGAACTCTGCAAAACAGACAGACCTCGGTGGAACCTAACGTGCCGAGGGAGAAAGCCAGACGCAGAGAGGGAAAAACTGTCCAGACGAAACAATGGCACAAATAAATGAGAGCTGGAAGTCATTAGTGCCAATGACCCTCATTCAGCTCGTATGTGACCAAGTACAGAAATGGGGTGGGGATTGAGTTGCTGAAAAATTCAACGGATGGAGAGAACCGGGGCAGATTAATGTCCTTCTGAAAGGCTTAATTTGAGGTGTGGGGAAAGACATTTCTATGTCTCATATTTTTAGCTTCCCTGATGAGCAGCAGTTTTTAGTGAGAGAGAATGGAAACAACAAATGGATTCCGTGGGCGAGAGGACAAAGGACGGATGCCCCCTACAACAGGTCCTTTGCAGGTGAAAGCAGAAGGAATGAGACCCCTGCCCCTGCTCCTGGGTAGCAGAGCACAGGGTGAGCCCTTCGCCTGTGGGAAGAGAGCAGGGGTGTTCCTGGTTGGCTGCTGCTTCACCACAGGCCCCTGTCAGGCAGCCTGGAGAGGGTGGGCACGCCCCCGTGGGTGGTCCGGCCCTAGCAGACCTCGGTCCTGGGGCACACAGCCGCACCATCGAGGGAGCCTGGGCTCTGGAGTCCACCAGCCAGGCCCAACCCTCTGCTCTGTGGGACCACGGTACACCTAAGGACGGACTTGACCTCACGAAACCTCTGGTAGGATGTGAAGAAGCACGGTGGCCGTCATTAACAGGTGTCACTATTGTTCTTACTGCTTCCGCAAAACTAATTACACTGAAGGAACCAGTGTTGTCCGGGTCTGGCCTTCACCGTCCAGACACCAACCCGGTCCATGGACCCATCTTACTATCTTTATGTCTGCCTCAGAGGGACCTGAAGTGCCCACACCTGAGTCTCTCACTGGAGTCCAGCGGGTCCTCTCTCCTGCTCTCTCTCCGTGGTCTCCCAGGACACAAGATCTCATGGGTCCCATGATCACCTTCAAGAACACCATTGTCCTGCGACCCTGTGCGGCCCGGGCTTCTTTCTGCGTTTCCTGTCTTCTCCTTGAAACTTGTCCTGTGGACATCAACAGGCACTTCCACTCAGCCAAAGGTACTGGGGGGTGGGCTTCCCTCCACCCAGCAAACCTCCTTCTCTTCCCCACCCCCGTCTTGCCTGTGGAGTGACCATCCTCCAGACTCCCAAGCCAAACATCACATGCTACCCCTTGGCACAGCTTACAAAGTCCTTCAAAGTCTGGACATCTATGACTTTTCCAGCCTCACA
Source organism: Marmota marmota marmota (assembly GCF_001458135.2). Classification (NCBI taxonomy): domain Eukaryota; kingdom Metazoa; phylum Chordata; class Mammalia; order Rodentia; family Sciuridae; genus Marmota; species Marmota marmota. The sequence goes on from NW_025999991.1 coordinate 8,656,030, forward strand.
GGAGTAAGTACATGAACAGCGCTGCCCACCCACCCCCCGCCAAAAAAAAAAAAAAAAATCCACTGCACGACGAAAAATGAAGAAATATGTTCATGCAATATTCATGCAACAAATTATCACCATTAAAGCATACGATGCAGAGAATCAAGTGCAGACCAGGCGCCTACCTGCTGGGTGAAGAAGTCGGGAAGCTGGTGGGAACTTCAAGGGATGCTCTCTAGGTCCAAACATGGTGGGAAATCTGTTTCATGCCCTTGGACTCTGATTGCCCATCTCTACTGTGCAAGCATGGATAGACTGTTTACTACGTAAGGAAAACGGCCTGGCAGCAAAACCTCCACAGGGTGAGAGAGATGGAACTGCGGGCAAGGAGGCTGAAGGCAGCTGCTCTCCCAGCCCCAGACGAGCAAGGCTGGACAGTGGGGAGGACACTGCTGGGAAGGAGGCAGTAGGTCAAGGGGACAACCAGAAAGTGCACCATGGAGAAGCATATTGTGGGGAAAGGGTCATTGCAGGAATCACGGGTTAGGACATGGGGGCAGGGAGAAGGTCTGCAATCAGGAGGCGGAGCACAGGAGCAAACTCAAGTCCTGAGTTGGACAGGCAGGGGCAGGGGAAAGTGTGAGAGATGCGAGCTCCTCATCTCAGACTTGCACCAACGGCGAGTGGCTGCATCTCTCCACATCGCTGCCAGCTTTGGATGATGTCACTGGTTTATTATGGCTGCTTTAGTAAGTGAGTCCTGGTATCTCAGATGATCCTAATTTGCATTTTCTATGGCTGGTGATGTTGAACATCTTTCATGTGCTTATTTTTCATTTGTGTACCCTTCTCAGTGAAAGGTCTGCTCTCGTCATTTCCCCTCCTTCTTACAGGTGGGTTTGGAAAATTCTCTATGAATTTTCAGGAGGAGTCCTTCATCAGACGTGACTTGTGGCCGTCTGTCCGTCTTTGTCGCAGGGCTTCCCACAGAGCTAACCTCCGACTTCCCGGTGCTTCCCTCTTGAGAACTGAGTGGCGGGTCCTTTCATCAAGCTTCTGTCCTGAAAATGTCCTCCCCTGTGTCCTCTGAGAAGGTTCACAAGGAAGTGCTGTCCATTTGGGTCTCGTCCATTCTGAGTCACCTGGACAGGAGGTGAGGTCAGCTCAAGGTTCTGCCTTTGCTGGGGAAGGCCTTCCTGCTCCCCTGAGTCACTGCAGCACCTTGGTAAAAGCCAGTCGGCCACACTGCTGTGGGACCCTCACGGTCCCCCACGGCTCCGAGGACCCGTATGTGCAGGCTCTGCTCGTGCCCCCGTCTCCAACTTCAAAGTTATTTTAGCTTTCCTCAGGCCTGTACTAAAATGGGTACATTTTAGAATCACCTTGTCTTCATTTATAAAGTTTTACTGGAAATATGGTGAAAATTGTCTTAGGCATAAATATGAATTTAGGAAGAATTCATATCTTTTCTACCTTGAATCCTCCAATTCATGAGCAAAGATCTCTCCATTTCTTCAGATTTTCTTTGATTTATTTCTGTTATTTGTGTTTGTAGTTTGGGTCTCCACATCATCCGTCTTAGTATGTAGAAGGGCACTTGATTTTTCGCACTGGTTTGGCATCCCGTGAACTTGGAGGTCAGCACTAGGAGGTTCCTTTTGGTAGATTCCTTAACATCTCATACCCAATCATGCACTCTACAAAGAGAGGTGGGTCTCTTCCCTTTTCTGATCCATATGCACTCTCCTCCCTCGTCTCTCCTTATTTGATGGCTAGAATCCCCACATCCTGGTGGGCCATAGCTGTCAGCAGGGCGTCCTGGCCAAATGCTCAGTGGTAGGGAAAGCCCACACTCTTCCTTCATTAGCCATGTTGCCAGCTCTGCATTTAGTAGGTGGACATTCTTCATCAAGCTGAGGGCATTCACCTCTACCCTAATTTTCTGGCCATTTTTATCATTCCTGGGTATTGAGGTTTTGTCAAATATGGTTTTGCCTTAATTGATATGATCATGTGATTTTTCTCCTTCAGCTCCTGTGCTAGAGAGCTTTTCATCACTGTGACCATGCCTGAGATAAACAGCTCAAAGGAGGAAAGGTTTCAGAGGGTTCCTCCCTTGTCTGCTGGCCACATCGCTCTGGGCCTGAGAATGCAGGGCATCATGGCGGGTGGGCAGGATAGAGCAGAGCTCCCAGCTCACAGCAGCCCGGAAACAGAGCAAGAGGGAGGGAGAGACCAGGAGCAAGATGTGTCCCCAAGGGCACACCCCCAGTGATCATTCCTCCAACCATGTCCCATCTGCCCACAGTTCCCACCATCTCCCAGGAGTCCATTCAGTTATCAATGGATCAATCCACAGATGAGGTCAGAGCCCTCCTAATCCCGTCACTTCCCGAGAGCCACACCTATGGACACTGCTGGGCTGGGGGCCATGCCTTCAACACAGGAGCCTTTGGGGGAGTGTTCCAGATCTAAACCCTAACAATTCATTAATACAGGAAATTACATTGATGATTTTTTAAAGCCTTAACCCAGGCTAGCTTCCCTGAAATAAGACCCACTTACTTGTATGTTGTATGTTGCTGAATTGCGTCTGGAGTACTTGATGACGACCGTGGCCTGTGTTCCTGAGATGTGCCCGGGAGGTCTGCAGCTGGCTGGCTTGGTTTTTGTCAGTGTTATCGATTTTTGTTTGAGTGCTCGATGTCTCACGGATTTTCTGTGTTGCGCCCCCTTGCCCGCAAGGAAGACGCAACACTCAGGAATCTTCTTTCAGTAGCAGTTTATTTCAGGCCCCTGATAGTTCTTCTTCTCTCCCTCTCTTGGATGCCCCTCCCAGCCTTAATAAAGCATCTCAAGCCCCAATGCAAAGCAGCCACGTGGAGCTTTCTCATAGGGTGATGAAAAGTCATGCGCCAACTCTCCCAAACAAGGAGTTGTTTGTCACAGACCACAGCGGAGCCAGCGCCATCTTGTAATGGCGCCCATAATTTGCATAAGCGGCAGAAGCGGCTCACCACATTTCTGCGTTATTATTCTGTTTTCAGTGTCACTGGTTTCTGCTCTTACAGTCATTATTTCTTCTGCCTTTGTTCTCCCTTTTCAGCTTCATGCACAGAAGCTTAGACTCTTCCAGGGTTTTCTTCTTTTCTCCGGTGTCTTTCTGTGCACTGAAGCTCCCTCTCAACAGCACCTCAGCTGTGTCCCACAGACTTCATGGATGGGTTTCATTTTTATTTAGCTCTTTTTCACCCATTATTTTCCCTGAGACTTCCTCTTTGGCTCAGGGGTTATTGAAGTTTTGACGTTTTCTTTCTGTGGTGGATTTCCTGCTTGATCCTGCTGCCGTGGTGGACAAAACCCGTTTCAGGGCTCCAGAGATGGTCCACCTCTTGTATCTTCAGCGGGAGCTTGGAAAGCTGTGCATTCTGCTGTCATTTGCCAACACAGTTGGTGGAGTTGATTGGATTCTGTGGGTGACAAGGGTGTTGAATCCTTCCATGGTCTTGACGACATCTTCTCTAGTCACTCCAGTGGTCATTGAGAAAGGGGTGCGGATTTTCCAACTGGAATTATGAATTTGTCTCTTTCTCCTTTCAGTGTTATCCATTTGGGCCCCACAAATTTCAAAACTCTGATGTTTGATGCAACTGAAATTGCTCTTTTTTGGTGAGCTGAGCTCACCATTCACGGGGCCCCTTTCTACTCTGTGGTTTGCTTTACTCTGAGATACACTTTACTGGGCACTAATGAGCCCTCCTGTTCTCGCTTATGCTCATATGGAATATGATCTTTGTCCTTTTACTTTCGACCTACCTGTGTCATTACATCGGAAGCAAGATTCCTACAGATGAAATATAGTCAGGTCATCTTGTAAGTTCATTCGGTTGACTTCTGACTTTCGTACCTTTGATTAGACCTGGGCATGGATGTAATTAAGATAGCAGGGCTGCAGTCTGCACTTTGGGTTGTTTTTTTTTTTGTTTTTATCTGCAATATTTGTTCCCTCTGTTTTGGGTTTTTGTTTTCTTTCCCCTGCTTCCCTATGGGTCATCTGGATTTTTTAGATTTTTTTTTTATGCATCTATTATAATTATAAGCAGAGCTTTGCATTGATTTTTAGTGGCTGCTCTGGGTGGCACATTGGGTATACTTATCAGTCTGCTGGGGTCGGCACTTCCCACTGAGACTGCAGGAGAGTCCTCGTCCCCATTATCATGTGGCAAACATTCCTCTGCACTCACTCAGAACCGCGTCAGACAGCACCACAGCTTTGGCTCTGACTGTCATCCATACGCTGGAGAACTCAAGAGGAGAAAGTCATCTCGGGTACTGACTCACAGTTTTGCTTTCTGCCGTGAACTTTTTTTTCCATTCCAGATATTCTCGTTTCTTTCCTTCACCACTGACTTTTCTTAGAGAAGTTCCTTCAGCCATACCAAGGCCGGACTGCTAGGGACAAATTCCTAGTTTTCCTTCCTCTGGATGTCTCCATTCCTCCGTCATTACAGAAGAATCTTCTTCTTGAATATAGGATTCTGGTTCTTCCCTCTCAACCCTGGGAAAACCCCACTGCCCTCTTCCTCCAGTTCCCTCCAAGAGACCCCTCACATGAGCTGCAAGCAGCATGTTTCCATGTCTCTAATTTTGAGGTCTTTTCTTTGTCTTGAGTCTTTGCAAGTGCGACTATGTAGTGTCTTCTTGGGGATTTATTTGCATTTACATTGTTGAGGTTTCTTAGCTTCTTGAATCTAAAGTGTACTTATTTCCAGGTGGTAGGATTTTCGTCATTATTTCTTTGACCCAATGATTTCCCAGACCTCTCCTCTTTCCTCTCTCCTCTGGGATGTTGATGGCACAGATGTTGATCTTTTGCTTCAATCCTATAGGTTGTTTAGGTTCTGCTCACTTTTTAATCACTTTTTTTTCAGTTATCTTGTCTTTGTTGTACAAACATAGTACTTTCTATTCTGTCAGATTCACTGATTCTTCCTTCTCAGTCCTTCTCCCTCCACCATTGAGTCTACCCATTTTTAAATTTTGATTGTGAATTTTCCATTTCTAAGATTTTGAAGTTCTTGTTTCCATCTTCTGCCTGGTGGCTGAAACAGTGTCTGTGTTTGCTGAAGTTGTCTATATTTTCATCTGCATGGACATGTCTGTGATGGCCCCTGAAGGATATTTTTGAGGTTCTACTTCAGAATTCTTGTCAGATAATGTCACCTCAATGTTGGTGCATGTGGATGGCCTTTTGTCATTCAAACTGAGACTCTCCCGGCTCTTGATGAGATGAGCTACTGTTTGATTATTAAACAAAGGCACTGGTAACTGCATACTATGTGCCTCCAGATCTTATCTGAGCTGTCTGTTTTAGCTGGCGTTTCTGCCCTTGCTCTGATGGGGGCCCACAGCACCCTGGCTGAAGGGGAACAGTAACCTCCACGGTGCAGAGGGACTGGGGCCCTTGATACTGCTCACTGAGGTGGGGGTCTAGGTGCCCACTCACCTGTGCTGGCAAGGAGGTAGTTTTCTCTGTAGTTGGTTGGTGTATAGAGGGTGACATCTACGAGCCCCCTACCTTCCCAGGTCATTGAGAATGGGCTTTCCTGGGCCTTCTCTGTGTATGCAGTTGTACTTCTGGGTCACTGGCTCCTTCAGTTGTGTCTGGGACCAGGCAAAAAGCAAACCCACACAGTGCACCAAGCATCTTCCCTTGGGAACCAAGGTCCCTGACTTGTGTGACCCTCACTGCAGAGTTTTCCTGTTTGTTATATGTACAGTGTCTAGGGTTTTTCTGTTGTGTTAGAGAAAAGCATAGGGAGCCATGTTTCGATGCTGAGAGCCATAGCCAAGTAGGAATGACGCATGGCATTTTGGGTTGAAAGGTGACGCCAGCAAGCCATTGAGATGATATGATTATGTTAAGATCTGCATTCAATTGGATATTAGACCCCTGCTGTCCGCCTCAGCCTGCTACTTTGGAGCTCTAGTGGGACTCCCGGAGAGTTCCCATTGGTTGGGGAAATGCCGTAGGAGGGATTTCTGGAGGAGAGATTTTCCTGTTGGGGTAGTGGTTAGGCATATTTCCTGGGAGCGTGCATGGCATTGGCGGGAGTTTCAGAAATAAAGTTTGTTCCTGCTTGAGTGGCTCGTGATTTTGTGCCCAGCCAGACTGCGGCATTTCCACAACATCTGGAAGTTGATGTCCTGTGGGTCCACTTTGAAATATGTTTTCAGATACTTAAAAATTCTCAAAATTATACCCTATTTTATGGTCATGAGGCACTAATCTCAGAAATAAATAACAGAGCTTTAACAAACCTCAACCCGCTGATTAACAAATAACTAAATAACCCAGATTAAGAGAAATAAAATAATCATAGGACATTTAAAACTAATGATAACAAAAAATTTGTGCCAGGTTGTCAAAGATACAGTCCAAGGGAAATCTATAGGTATGTTGCATTAATATTTAAGCAGGAAAATCTGAGAATCAATTATTTAAATGTTTAAGTCAGTAGGTTTTCAAGTGAGAACAGGGAAGATAAGAGAAAGAAAATAAAGATATAAACAGAGATCAATGAGTCAGAAACTAAGAAAAAAAGAACTTATACTTTTAAAGATGCATTCAAATTCTCATATCCTCCAAATACATAGACAAAAATTTGACAGAAATACTCAAGACATTAAGTACTTAATTCCCATAAATATAGAAAATTATTTTAAAAGGAATGTTATTATAGAGAGATAAATATTTTGAATTATTAAGAATAAATTTAAAAATTTTACATTAATAGTATTGATACTCTTATAAAAGTAATTATTCTTTAGAAGAAAATTTCTAAAGTTGTCTTACAAAAAATAAGGAAGTCTTCAGAGTAAAACTGAAGTGAATACAACAGAAATAATTTTGAAACTATCTTTAACTTCAGATCTGTTTTCTACTTGCAAGAACAGGAAATCCTCACACCTTTGTAAGTAGGGGTGGCGTATTGAAGCAGAAGGGGTTCCTGAGTCCTGGCTCACCCCCAGCTCAGGGAACTGGGACGGGCCCATGGGTGCCCCACCCTCAGAGAGCTGGCCACCCAACGGGAGGTGAACACAAACACAGGGGCACAGGTACAGACAGACGGAGCCTGCCCCGGCCTGATGCAGGGGTCCTGTCTTCGGGGAGGCTTGAGCTGAATCGAGGTGGAAGGCGGCTTCCTTGATGGTAGGAGCATAATGCCGGCAGACGGGTGTTGTCAATGGAGAGCAGTCACTGACTCAGACGTGGGAGGAGGTCTGTGACTTGACAGCATTATGGAAATCGTACTGTTAGTTTAACACCACAAAACATGAGGAATAGCTAGTGTATTGGTTGATTAAAACTGATATGAGAATTAATATCTTATATTAATCTTTATTGAGAGAGTTAATAAATATTTACTCAATAAATAAAATTCAAAGTATCAACTAAAAATAAGGAGGAAAGGAAGAGCTCATAAACAGTGAGTGGGTTCAATAAGGAGGCAAATTATGAAATAAATCCATGCAAAATTGGTCATTCCTATAGCACTAAGATCCTAGAAGAAGATAATAATAGAAAAAAAAGATTGCTGTTTAATTTCAATAAAACATATGATACCAAAGAATAAAATATAAAATTAAAAATAAAACTTTGAAGATATTTAAGCATCCTGAAATACATAGAATCTTGACTAAATAAAAAAATTCAAGACCGTATTTCTCTATAGGATGACTGAACATTTTTAAAGATACTATCTATCTATAAATTAAAGCAATTGCAATGAAAATCATCTAGGAAACCCTGGGTGGGTGAAGATGGTAAGGGCGTTCTGAGAAGCAAGGGCAGAGTGACATGCCCGTGACTTCGCCAAACGTCGGTCAGCAGACCTCTGGCCAGCAAGGCCCCCTCTGCAGCTCCAGGCCCTGCACGTGGCAGCGCTAGGTGACTCTAGATCATCCTCACAGAGGTCATCAGTTAATTGTACAGCAACAAGCGTGGTTTGTGCCTCCTCCACACCATACTCCACGGCGAACAACAGAAGGATTAAATAGTGTATTGTAAATCCAGGAAAGAAAGACATACAACTGAAAGGAGCCAGAAGATTCAGAGTAAGTGGGGACTTTTAGTAGGAGAGCAAGGGAAGACAATAATGAGGAGGGTGAACGTTGGGTTGCCAGGTTTATAATAGGCCTCCTTGGTCCATACTCCATCTTCTAAGTCCAAGGCCCTGGGAAATAAAAATATATGGCAACTGAAAACCTTATGTTTATCAAACCTCATCTTTTTTTAAAAAAATGGCTTTGTAAAAACAAATCTAAAGTGTTGAAATTTTTTATAATACAATCAATTTTACTTCAGAACTAAATGGTACGTAGATGCACATAGGTACACATATATAGCTCAGATACATACATGTAGATACACATGTATTATACAACTCTTATCTTAAGTTAACACGGGAGAATAGAATTCCACTACTTGACAAGGGTGAGAATTGCTAGAATTGATAAAGTCCAGGAGTGATGACTTCAAACAGAAAACATGCTACTGTGCCCCGAGCCTGGCTGACCTGCTTCAAGAGGCTTCTCGGAGTGGACCGCATTTCCCCTGTTGACCAGTGGTGCTTCTGGGGAACTGCTTCTCCCCAGCGACTGCGAGGGACATGTGGAGACCAAGACCCAAGAGCACAGCCACATTCGCTTGTGGGGCGGTGTCCTGGGCACGTGGCCTGTGCAGTCTTGCATCTGGTCTTATCGGAGGTCTTGAGTCAGCCTGTGCTGGAGCCCCAGGTACTCTGAATAGCCAAGTGCAACTCTATCAAGTGTGGAAACTTCTTCTCCAGCTCTTTTGATCAATTTTACTAATAAAAATGCTATACTTTTAAACAGTTCCATTCTATAAATACAGGCCCAAACTATCTTGGTTATTACTGAAATTTCAATTTTAAAAAATAAATAAAAACTATAGATAACAAATCATCTGCTTTATTTTGCAATTGTGAGGACAAAACAAACAGAAAGGTGGCTCCCCGTATGGTGACCTTTCGGGCTGCAGCTGCTGCGCACGGAGCTGTCTTCATAGGTTCCTTCTCTTGTGCCTCCTCTTTGCTCCTGTCCCTTCCTTTCACCTTCCACACCCTTTAGAAATGACATGAGAGTCTGGCAGCCCTACTCCTTGCCTGGAGAGGATCCTCGTGGAGTCTGAGAAGTTCAGTAAACAAGGAGCGGCGCGCAGAGCCGGCGAGGCGGCTGGCTGTCAGTGTGTACCTGACTGCACATCACCGCGGAGCCCAGACCTCAGAGAAGCCGCTGGGTGGACCTGCCTGTCTGCACGCGGCCCGCTCCCTGGAGCTGCTGGAGTCGGCGCTGGGAGCACACACGGGAGCCCCCCTCTCAGAGCTGCCTGGTCGCATGTCAGCCAGGAGAGCTGTGGGTGCGCGTGGTGTCCTGCGAGCCTTTGGATGTGTCAGGAGAGGCAAAGCTACATCACGGAGCTCTGCCAGGCCGCGGGGTTTCTGACACATGACACACAGTCTCAGTCGGGCTGGTCACAATCATAAAGTGCTTCATTTTCCCCCTGGCTCTTCCTTCCTCTCTGACACCACGTGCAGGAGGGGCCACGTTTCAGCTGTCAGCTCAACGGTGCAGAATGTGCTCACCAAAAAGGAAGAGAGAAAAAGCAAGAAAAGAACTGGAAACTTGAGGCAGGACAGGAAATGCTAATTTCTTGATGAAAATTTGACAACCAAGACACATAGAAATGGTTTTATCCAATAAATGCACCTTCTAACTCTGTTCCCTCGCCCTGCCACACCTTCCCCAGATAGTGACAGACCCCCCAGGAGGAGCTGCGAGGGGAAGCTGTCTGCTCCTAGACCACATCAATCATGCATCCTATGTGTTCTAGAAGGGGTCCCTAAGCCTGAGTGGGGAGCAGGCCTAGCTCAGCTCACAGCTGAGCATTGGCCATGGCCACCCAAGCGGCCCCAGCTCCCCACCCTCAGTGCGCTGCAGAACCCCATGGGCAGGGCAGGGCAGGCCACTCCTGCAGGACAGGGCTGCAGAGAGCCCCGGGCACTGAGGGAGCACTTTCCATTCTCCCACCTCAGATGGAGAGCAGCTGGGAGGAAGACAACAGGAAGAAACAATAGGAAAGAAGAAAGAGAGGCAAATGGCTGAATCTAGCGGAGACGGGTGTAAACCCATTACCCTAAAAGCAGACGTAAAGTGAAGCCGCGTAGATATATAAGGCACTTACACTGTACTAAAATAATGCTAAGATTATAGAGCTGTCATCCCCAGTCCTGTCGCGGGGCCTCTCTGCCATGTGAGTTGAGGAGACAGGCAAGAGTCACTGGGCAGAGGCAGCAGGGCTGTGGGGCTGCGTCCTCTACAGATGTCAAGGCCATGTGAAGGGCCCTGCAGTGGCTGGCTCACAGGGACAGGTAATGCTTCCCTCTGGCTTGTCAGGTGGCTGGGGCGAGCCCACCTTACCCCAAACCAAATAAAGACACTCACACTCAGTGTGAAGCACAGAGGGCACATTTATATAAGGGCCACTTTCTGAGGGGAATAGGAACCATTTTGAAAAGGACGACAGTGTCCTTTCCTGAACTGGAGGTGCAAGGCAGGGCTGGAGGGGGAGAGGCAGGACAACACTGCTGCCCTCCTTCTGGGCCGTCCAACGCAGGTGCCAGCTTTAGGCTGTTCAGAGGTGACTTTCTAAGTTTTATGTCCCATACTTTGCTCTTACTGACCTGGAAAAGGACACAGTGGATCAATTTGAAGTGAAAAAATTGTCACTGTTTGGAGGAAAAATATAATTTTCAAATTATTCTTTAAAGTATTCTAATATACAATTTTTAGTTAAAGAAAAAAAAAGACAACTTCATCCCTGAGCCGAGGGAAATGCAGTTTCTCTGACTGCAGAGCGGCCTGGTGGCCCTAAGGGCGCCAGCGGGCAGGGTTTGACTTACAGGGATGACATCATAATTCCGCAGCTGAAGGCCCTGTCTACCTGACATGCTCCACCTGCTGGGGGCTGCTGGCTGTCTCTGGGCTGCTGCAGTGCTATTGTTCAACGTGGAGCTGGTTTACAGATAAAGGTGGCCCTGTCAGAAGTCCTGAATAGCTCCCAGCTAATTGCTGACCCTAACAGGCCCAATTAGCTGCTACACGCTCAGCGAGGGGCCCCTGGGACCCATCCTTTCTCACAGGCGCATGGTGAAGCCGGCCCCTCGCTGCTACCTTGGCTGTGGGCTTTGTAGTCACCTTTCAGTAGATCAAAGGTGACTGGAAAGAATGATGCTGAATCCACAGGCCCTGTGCAGCCCGCATATCACAGAGACCCCAAGCGCTGCGGGGACGGGGACGGGCGGGACACAGAGTGGCATTTTCCTGCGGGTCTCAGAATGATGCCTGGACTGCGGCAATTTGATGAGATAATCTCAAGCATCCAGTTCTGATGAACTCCCCGATAATCAGGTGCAGCAGGTGCCGCCTCCCCGGTGAGACTGGGCAGGTGGGAGTCCAACAGACGGGGACGTCCCTCCCTTCTCCATCCTGCCTGGCAGGAGCCAGTCCACCCACAGATCTCGGGCTCCTTCCCTGAAGGAGCTCACCCGTCTTACAGTCGTCCGCGATGGTGTGGGTGCCTCCCCAGGCAGGGCGAGCAGAGGCAGGGGTAGCTGGGCGTCTGCTCCTGGGCTTTCTTTCCTCTGCCCTCACAGGTGCCTGGAAACGTCATGCAGGAGAGGAGCTCGCCCTCTCTCCGGGCTGGACCTTCCTCTCGTTCTCCAACGCTTTGGGCCACTTGAGTACTTTTCAGGGTATCTGGTCCTTAGGAACTTGGTGACACACGAGACCATCCCCGTATTTTGTACTGATTTTCTTAGGAAAATTAGTTCAAAGGATACTGAATATTGACACATGTTGCCAAACTGTTTTCCAACAGAATTGAAACATTTTTTTTTTCTTTTCTTTCTGGCAGCAATATTTGAAAACAGTTTAACAGATAGTTACCAGGAAGCAGTGGGCCATCATTTTTGGAGAAAAAAATTATAAAACTTTATTAGATTGTGATAGTGATTGAACTTTTCCCACGTTTGATCATAGTTGTGTGGAAATTTGCTCTTCTTTTACGTGCTCCATCCAAGTGTCTATGCTTTTAATGGTTTTTCTAATTGATTGGATGGTTTCTTGGTATTGAATAAACACTTCCCCATGTCAGCTATGCCACTCGGTGTTGACGTAGTCAAACCTACTCATTTTTGTATTTATTCCATTGCTTTTAAGCTTAGAAATCTTTTTCCACATTAATTATTGTATTTCTTCTTAGTGGTCCCCTAGTTCTATTTACCTATTTACTTTTTAAAGATATGTGGAATTCTTTATATAGCATGTGGTGAAGATCTAAATTATTTGACACTAAAGCAAATTTCTCAACAGTATTTTGTAACCCGCCCATTCCCCATGGAGACAGTTTATTCTCTGTACAGTAGCCTGAGTCCTTATGTGAATCATCCTTATCTCAGCATGGTGTCCTCCTCTGATAGCTCTGCTCTGATCCTGACACCACGCCATTTTAATGATTTTCATAAATTTCAATATCTGATTAGCATGACTTCCTCATTACTCTTTTCAAAAAATTATAATATATTGATTTTGATCATTTAAGATGATTTTTAAGGTTTCATATTCAGATAACATTACTGTTTGGATTTGGATAAAATTACTTTAGCAGATGAACTGGCCATAGGGAGGCTGCTCTGAAGGAAGCAAGCATGAGTGAAGGACACCCTTCCCTATTCTGCTGTTCCTGTAGAGGACTGGGGGCTGTTTCCTGGCTCCTGAATCTCTGCTGGCTTGTGCTGGGCTGTGACCAATCACTCTGGGGGAGGGGCTCTGTACAGGGTGGAGCCTGGTCAGCTAATGGGCACTCAAGCCCAGCCAGCCTGCAGGAAGATGAGAGAGCCCAGGAGCAGAGACTGACCTGTCCAGAAAAGACCTCCTGGTCCAAGTGCTTAGGTTCCACTACTTCAAATCATGAATCAGTCTAGAGGGACAAGATGAGCCACCCTGAGCACAGCCCAAATGACCAACCTCAGAATTGTCAAGAAATGAAATGACTATTGTTGAAGGCTCTAAGATTTGGTTTACTTTTCAGCAAAAATGTAATAATACACACAAAATAACTGATATACTAGACTGAACTGCATCCCTAAGTTACGCGCTGAAGCTTTAACCCCCAGTATGTGTGGTAACAGGCCTTCAGAGAGGTGTGGAAGTTAAGTGAGGTCATGCGGAGGGTCATGTTGGATCAGGCCCACTCTGGTGACATCATTTCAACTTGATGGCATCTATGAAGACTCAGTTTCCACAGCGGGTCACACTTACAGGTATCAGGGGTTAGGATTTCACTTCCCAGATATGACTTGACCATAGAAGATGTTGGAACTGATAATACCACATGTGCACCAAGCATGTATGGCAACACATGTCAGTCATGTAACTGGACCCTACAGGGCAGGCACCCCAGCCCAGCTTGTGTAGAAGGAGCAGTGAGCAGCCTGAGCTCCCACTGCAATGTGCCTGGACCCTGGGGGTTCCTGAGTGCTGAGGGGTTTGCCTGGTTTGGGCTTCCCTGCAGGACTGAAGGCCGGGGCATGCAACTTCCAGACGGTCTTGCTCACCTGAAGATGGTGGAAGGGAAGTGGGAAGGGCAGGTCCATTTTGTTAGCAGCCAAACAACTGCAAAGCCTTCTTTATGCTTCTCAGCCCTTGGTTTCCTCATGTATAAACGAGTCGGCTGAATGACCTTACGGACTTTCTGTGATGGCTGAAGGTGCCAATGCCACCAACACTCCTGGCACAGCCCCTGTGCTGGCAGCCAGTGTGGGAACCACTGCCTGGTGCTGTAGGTAGGACACCCAAGCCACACCCACGAGCACCCTCCATCCAAGGGTTCACACCAAGTCTTTGAGTAAGAGCACCTCTTCCTCTATGTTCTGGAACAACTTGACTGTGAGACTCATGGGCTTCTTCAAAGGCAAAACCACCCAGACTGAGACTTCTATCATTTGTGAGTATTTTCTGTTTATTTAACTTCTTCTGCCGTCAATTTTGTGAATTTGTATTTTCCTTTCCTTTTTCGTAAGTCTCTCTGGTTTGCTAGAAAACTGCTGCTTGTGGTGGCCTCCCATGGCTGTGAGGGCTCCCGCACAGCTACAGTTTTTGTTTTTCACCATTTCTCGTCACTGGAGAGCAGCTGCACTGTGAAACCTGGGCCTTTGCATTCTCCACGGGTCAGGCTCAAAGCCCAGCTCACAAGTACATCGTTTCCATCAACGTACTGGTTTTAATTTTCTTTTTCTGTTTTTGGTTGTTTTAGGTTGTTTTTCCTAAGTGCCTGAAATAAAATCTTTGCTGATTTATATTAATCCGCCCCTTTCCTTAAAAGAAAATAATTTGAAGAAAGATAAAATAGCAACTTTACTCTGAATACCAGTGGCTTTGGGAATTCTTCTCCTATGTCATTTTCATAGTTGTATTTTAAAGAGTTTACTCTCATCTTTTAGCTGCCTGGATACAGTAGCACCTATTTCCTTTAATTTAATTTTAACAGTCACCATCTACTTCTACCAAATTTTTAGCCTCAAACCCCCCTAAGGAGATTTTCAATGGTCCCTGTTCCCTGGTCCTTGCTCCAGAACTCCCAGTGTGCCTCCTCTGTTCTGGTGGGAGCTCTGTCTTGGCGTCTCCTGAGTGCTCCTCTAGACTGCCCAGGAAAGAGACGCTGTGGCCTTCTTCCCTCGGTGGCTCTGTTCCTCCTCTTCCTTCTCCGTTAGGCTCCCAAGAGGCCACGAGGCTCTACTGCCCTATCTTCTCCCCCTGCTCCTCCTCAGCCACGGGTTGACAGCTGGGCAGCTCGGGCCTTACCCTGCCCTCCTCCAGGCAGCCTCCTTGTCTCCGGGTTTGCAGCCCTTCCTGGGCTGTGCACTCACCCACAGCCGATGCTCGGCTGCAGGCCCAGCTCTGAACCCGCCCTTCCACTGGAACTGTACGTGTGGCCCTCGGACCATCTCAGGAAGGGTTTCTAAGGTGCCGGTCACTCCACATCAGCTTACACGCTCCTACTTCCCTCTGTCCTCTAGCCTTCTGAGGAGGCTCCCTGAGAGCAGGAGTGGTCTCTGTTCTGTTCACTGCCGTGTCCTCTGCATGTCGCCATCTGCTGCGTGGCACAGGTTGAGCACACACAAGCTGGTCACATATGGGGCAAGGGGTGTCATAGTTCTAGGCAGCAACGGCAGATATCCATGTCTTATAATTCCCAGGTAATTCCCACAGGAGGAACATGGGGACCACCAGCCTGGACTGTCTCAGGACCTCAGACTTCACTGAGGCTCCTTTTCCTGTGACGTGATGAATGGGTGTGACTACCTTACAGGTGCTAGAAAAGAGGTCAGTCTCTCTAGGCAGGACTTTCCTGCACGTCTACATTAACTCCTCCATGTGCTTCATTGTGACTTAATTCATGTCTTCCTTTATTTCTGCCATGTGACCAGCTGTGAGTGGGCATTACCGTTTCCTCTCCAAAGCCTCCACAAGAAATCTTTCCCTACGTGTTTTCCTCATGCCCATGTTCTGATGGGATCGTACTTATCCATGTTCATGACTGTGTCTTTTCATATAAATCATACTCTTTGCTAAAATAAACAATCCAAATGGGCACTCGTACTTATACTGCATGCTCTTAGCCTTGAATATCAAGATCATAACGCCTGGTTATTTTTTGTTTGTTTTGTAGTTGTCTTGTTTGGTTTGTTTGGTTTGAGAGATGCTTATTTACAGACGTCTTTTAACATTTCCCCCTTTTGTTTAATTTAAATAATGTTAGAGTCTGTAAACAAGTCAAGATGGCACCTGGCATTTTGCAGAGGGAGTGGTTTGTCAGATATGGTTTGCAAATATATGATATTATATGTAAAGAGATAATCAAACTAAAATAAAAAATAAAATACCCACAATCATGGCTAGTGTTATGGTTTAGATATGAGGTGTCACCCAAAACCAAAAAGACACCTGCAAGTAAACATTAACTCATGTGTGACACAATTTGAGAAAGTTCAAGGCAGGCACGGTGGCACACACCTGTAATCCCAGCGGCTTGGGAGGCTGAGGCAGGATAATTTGAAACCAGCCTCAGCAAAAGCGAGGCACTCAGCAACTCAGTGAGACCCTGTCTCTAACTAAAATACAAAATGGGGCTGAGGATGGGGCTCAGTGGTTGAGTGCCCCTGAGATTAATCCTCGGTACAAAAGAAAGAGAAAGTTCAGAGGTGAAATTTTGGGGTTATGAGAGCCTTAATCTATCAGACCCTTGATAAGGGTCAAGTGAGTGGTAACTGTAGGCGGGTGGGGGAGGCTGGAGGAGGTGGGTCCTCAGGACCAGGCCTTGGGGGTTTCTAGTCTGTCTTTATGGAGTAGAGTGCTCTCTCCTCCTGGTTCGTGTCCCGACCAGCTGTCCTGTACCATGCCTTTCCACCACGATGCTCTGCCTCACTTCAGCCCCACAGAATGGAGATGACTGAGACCTGAAACCAAGAGCCCCAATAAGCTTTCCTCCTCTGATTGTTCTTGTCAGGTCTTTTGGTCACAGCATCCAAACAGTTGCTAAAACAGCACAAGATTTTATTTTCTTTCTCTTTCTGTGAAGTTAAAGGTCAATAGAAAACACTTGGAGAGAATATAGGAAATCTAAACATCCTCAGTCAACTTGACCTAATTGACACATGCAGAATTCTCCAAAAGACACACCTGCAAGTAAACAAATGCATAAGGAGCAAACTGAGTCAATGAATGTCCAACAAGCTTCACGATCTTAACATCTTACAAGATGTGATTTCTGACCAAAACAAAATCAAGCCATGAATTAGTAAGAATGAGAAATCTAGAGAATCCCCCAAACTACAGAAAATAAGTAATTCACCTCTAATCTAACCTGTGGAACAAAGAAATATTTATAGGAAATTTTAAAAAGTCTTTCAAACTAAATAATAAGAAAAATGAATATTAAAATTTGTGGGACAAACTAAAGTATTTTTTTAAAGAGATATACTTAGCTTTAAATGCCTATATTAGAAAAGTATAATTATATAAGTTTTCATCTTAAAACTCTAGAAAAAAACAAAATTGAAGGACACAGATAATAAATCAATGAATTAAAATCTTGAAATTTAAAAAGAGAAAGTTTTAAAAGTCAAGATTATTTCCAAAGAATTAACAAAATTGTTCAATCCCAAGTAAGAGAGTTAAAACAAAGAAAGACACAGCAGATATCGGAAGTTAAAGATTAGAAATCACCACTGATCTCACAGATTTAAAAAAATGATAATACGAGAACATTGTGAATACCTCTGAGTCTGCAGCTGAGATGACTTAGACCACATAGGCTGGTTCTCTGAAAGACACAAACCCCCTGAGCTCATTGCAGGAAAAGGAGACCATCTAAAGAGGCCTCCATCTGCTAAATAAATCAGTTCAATAATCAATAACCTCCTCAAAAAGAAAACACCTGTTTTAGTCAGCTTTTTTGCTGCTTTGGCCAAAAGACTTGACAAGAAAAATTTTCAGGGAGGAAAACTTTATTTGGGCTCACATTTTTAGAAGTCTCCCTCCATAGATGGCCAACTCTATTCCTGGGGGAGGGTGTGTGCAGGACACCATGGTGGAAGGGGGGATGGAGCTGAGAACATGGCACCAGGAAACAGAGAGAGCCTTCCTCATGAGGGACCCCAGAGGTACTCCCTCAGTGGTCTATCTCCTCCAGCCACACCCCACCTGCCCAGAGTTATCACCCAGTGAATCCATATCAGTGAATTAATCCACAAGGTTATACCTCTCATAATGTAATCATTTCACCTCTGAACATTCTTGAATTGTGTGATATATGAATTTTGGGGGGACAGCACAAATCTAAACCATAATAGCACCAGGCCCCAATGTTCTCACTGAAGAATTCTGCCAAATGTTTAAGAAAGAGATGCTCTAATGACTGCAAGTCCCACCAGGAAACAGAATCCTAGTGCTGCTAGTGCGTCCTATGCATCGTCTTTATTAAAACCAAACAGGAGTACAAAGAAAGGAAAACGATGGACCCCTATCATAATGAGCATAGTTGTAGAGTCCTGAACAAAACATTAGCAAATCAATTCTCGCAGTGTTGGAAGTAATCAGACACCAGGGGATAGAGGGTTTATCTCAGGTGTACAAGTCCAGTTCAACAACTAGAAATTGGTTCACATGAGCCGTTTTACAAACAGGCTAAGAAAGAAAAATTATTTGATCATATCAGGGCGGAAAAGCATTTAAGGAATCCAACAACCATTCACAATGAAGACTATCAGTAATTCAGGAATAGAGGAAAAGTTCTTCAGCATGGTAAAAAGTCTACAAAACCTAGAGAGAACATCATGCTTGGAGGTAAGAGACTGGATGTTTTTTGCCCAAGATCAGGGGCAAGGCAAGGACCCCTTTTGTCCTCTTCCTCAACACCATACTGGTGACCCCATGTGCTAAGACAAAACAGAGGACGCCTACAGACTGGGAAGAAAAAAAAATGAAATCTCTTTACTTGCAATGACTTGATTTTCTATGTAGAAAATCCTCAATAATTACAGCAAAAAACAAACAAATAAACAAAAATCAACTCCTGAAACCGATTGTTTATTGCTTAATTACTTAAGCCCTGAAAGCAAGATTGAAGAATGAAGGCAGACACACATCCCTACGTACCAGCCATGAGCAGTCACTTTTTGTTTGTTTGTTGTGTCTTCTTGCAGGGCTGGGGGTCAGACCCGGGGCCCCCCTGTAGTCCATGCAAGCACTCCACCACGGAGCTACACCTGCAGCTCAGCAATAAACACTAGAAATTTAAAACATGATATCATTTACATTAGCACCAAAAAATGAAATACTTAGGTATAAATCTGTCATAACGTTCACAGGATCTATATAAAGATAACAATAAAACTGACTGAAGAAACATAGAAGACCTAAACAAAGGGGGAACTATTCAAGTTTACGGATTAGAAGACTCCACATTAAGATGTCAGCCCTTCTTAATGTGATCTGGAGTCAATGAAATCCCAAACAAAATCCAATCAACACACTGATTCTAAGTTTGTATGGAGAGGCGAAGGCCCCAGACCAAGTGACGCTCTACTGACGTGGAGAATCCACACACCTAACGTTGAGGGTTGCTCTTGAGCTCCTGGAATCTCAGCAGCGAGGCACTGTGAGAGGACACACAGCAGGTCGGTGGAGTGGAGCAGAGTCCAGAAACAGACACCAAACAGACCCCAGGTGACTGCAAATAATTGAAACCTAGAGAAGAGAACAGTTGAATAAGGGGGCGCTCTCAGAATTACATGAATTTATTAAAATCAAAAACTTCTACTCTGCAAAAGTCAGCTAACCTGTAGCCAAGAGTGGGAAAGGGTCATGTTTCTAACCAATGAGGTTGGAATAGCTTCATGTATGTATGCAAAAAAGAAAAAAATGTAGACATAGACCCTACACCTTTCACAAATATTAGTCACAATTGATAATAGAACTAAATATAAAAATGTACAATGGTAAAATCACTAGAAGAAAACAGGAGAATATCGAGGTGTCCCTGGTTTTGACAATGAGTTTTTTGAAACAATAACTAAAGCACAGGCCATGAAAGAAGTTGATAACCATACCCCCTATATCTGCAGGGGTTAAATCCAGGCCCCTCAGCAAATGCCTGAAACCTCAGATAGCTCCAGTCCCCATGGACACACACAGTGGTCCATGTACTCTGCTCTGAAGGGCAGAGTCACCCCACAGTATCAGGGTCAACCTGGCCTTCCGCGTTTGCGCCCCGGGGCTACTTGGCATCACTGCTCTAGTAAGTAGGTAAAGATGTTCAGAACCTGAGCACTGGGCTGTTGCAGCAGTGGACCTGGCCAGCAGGTAGCTATTAGCTGACCAATGGAAATGGCACAGTCTGCAGGTGCACTCCTGGGCAGGCGCAAGGGGCAGCGTTCAGAGTGTCACATGGTTTAAAACTGAGCTTATTTCTAAAGTTCCCATTCACAGTTCCAGACCCCAGGTGACTGCAGGTAACTGAAACCTTGAAAAGAGAAAAGTTGACTAAGGGGGGCTATCAGAATCATATGTACTTATTAAAATTAAAAAACTCCTACTCTGTAAAAGAAACTAATAAAATGTAGATAAGGCACAGATGGGGAGAAAAAATTTACAAAACACCTACTGAAAGACCGGTATTCCAACTACACAAAAAACACTTAAATCCCAACACTCAGAAAACAAGAACTTCCTAAAGATCAGCAAAAGACCTGTGTCAGCCCCCTAAGATGAACAAATAGCAAGCATGCATGTTAAAAGATGCTCAAAACCACGAAATACCAGAAAAATACAAATTAAAGGAACAATGAGATCTCTCAACACCTGCCTGGATGGGAAAAACCCAGGACTGGAAATAGAATGCTGGCGTCCATCTCGTTTTATTCTGTGCATGTTTGGGGGTTCTGGTTGTTCTGGGGAGTCATGAGTCTTGCACAACCTCTTCCATACAGCAAAGTGGAACATCATGATTTCCTGTCGCCCACCCTGACTGGAAAGTATTTCCTTAAAGTTTTGAGGGAGCTACAAAAGGGCATCGGCAGCAGGAGGGCCAGTGAGGCGGTCAGGGGCAGGACCAGGGCAAAGGAGCATGGAGAGGGTCTTCTGTTGACACACGCTCCTGGACACCAGCTGGGGACCCAATCAGACAGACTCTTCCATACAGGTGCTCCTAAGAGGGGATCAGACAGGTGGACAGAGGCACACCCATCAATAATAGTGAGGAAAGCGTGGACAGGGGAGGAGATAAAGGGGGGAAGTCCAGAGACCATAAAAGAACAGGCCAAACTCCCCCATCGGATCCCGGCTCCAGGGCCCCTTCCCCTCAGAGAAGTCTGTCTCTGTCGCTTTTTACAATAAACCTGCTGCTCACTTGCTGTCTCTGTGTCCTTCTTCAATTCGGTGCCAGTGGAGACAGCAAATCCGGCACCCCAGATGGTGACGGTTTTCGCTTATTTAGTGGTGCGCCTTTTGGTGAAATCCATTTCCTTTGAATGATATAAAGTAAATAGAAGTACTTCCTATAATTAAAAAGTATTGCAGATGTTGCTAGCTATTATTCCAAAATCAGGTGAAGGCTTCTCTCAGTAACTAGTAGTTGAGAAAGGGTCATCTGCGGTCACTGTCTATGAGAAGCAAGGACTTGAGCAGTGGCCAGAAGGCCACTCAAGCTACTGTTATTAGCAACATTTCTCACTGAGGTCAAGTCGACAAATGCTGATTGACTGCTCATTCTCTGACATTATTCCAGGACTATTTATAATCCAACCAGGAACTCAGAACCATCTGTCTGGCTCATCATACAGCCTGAGATGGCTGGGAGCCCAGCACCACCTCTCGCCCCCTGCGTCCACCCTTCCACCTCCCGGGGTAAGGTGCAGAGACATGTGTCAAGAAATCATGAGGTGACAGCACTCACGAAAGCAGAGCAGATGTGCAACAAGGGCACCCCAGCCTTTGAGGGTGGTTCCCAGCTTCAGGGTTAGGAAGGTGGGCAGCAGCAAGGACCCAGCAAGTCTTAGCTGCCTATGTTTCCAAGGCTGGACAACATGCACACACCTGTAAGCCATTTTTCCTTTGTCATTCTTGTATCTGGATACCTGAGAAAAGGTGGAGGCCATCACTGGGCCAGGGGGCAGCTGACACAATGTCATGACAGCTCCAAACTAGACCCCCTGCCACAAAAAGATATGCTTAGAAAAAGCAGAGTGAAGGAACACACTGGATCCCAATGCAAGCTCTTTGCGGCCCAGCCCTGGGCGAAGGCTTGGCCTAAACTGCATCTTACCCATCTGCATGATGGGAACCCAGCCGCCCGGGCAGGCCCTCAGCGGCTTCTTCATCACTAGCTGTTACTTGAGGAGTGAAAACAATCTCCAAGATCAACTTTGGTTGAAAGTTTTAAAGGTAATGACAAAATAAAAATTCTATTAGATTTACCCTGGGCCACTTTGGAGAGCTGCCAGATTTGATTATGTGAGACAAAGAAGGGACGATGCATAAATCTCTGTGTCAATCAGATGTCCTTCCTCATCCAAGAAACTTCCCCTGGCTATTTTCCAGGGTTTCTTGCATCTAATGCCTGGCTCAAGACAAATGCTAAGTAATTTACAATGTTACACCAAGAACACCAAGGATTTTTCAAAAATGCACAAGGATGAAATATTCGTCGCTCCTAAAATAAAGTCCCTTCTTCGGGATGCAAGTGTGTGCATAGCAACGACCAAAAGTAAGGAGAGAACTGTCTAAGCAGGCTTCTGCCAAGGACGGGAAGCGTTTTCAAACACCTGATTATAAGGAAGAGGTGAATTCTCCCCAGAAGAAACAGAACCGTTTCCCGTTGGAAACCCACGAGCGGTCGTGTTCCACCCACCAGAGCCACCCACCAAAGACCAAGAAGAAGCACCACGTTCCACTGAGACTCAACGGACTGAGCCGACTGCCGCCAGTGCCGCCGGCCTGTTGGCTGCACGTGTGCAAGTCTATACAAAACTAGAAGCACAGATGACGGAATTCTGCAGTCCCTCTGCGGTGGAGGGCGTGCTGAGCTGTGGACGGGGCAACATGAGGTGTCACATTGTGCTCTAAAACTCCGAACAGGAACTTCACCTGATGCTTCAGTGCCACAGCATTCTAACCACAAGCCCCGCCTCCTTAACAAATGTCTTCTCTGTTTCTAAAAATTCTTTAAGAACACAAAATACGACTTGATTTTATTCCAAAAAAAAAAAAAAAAAGGAAGGCTATGGGAGTCTACTGCTACCAGCTCTATTTCTATGCGAGTTTCTTGAACGGTGACTGTGAATTCACACTCTCCTCAGTGGTGCCTGGATCTCTCAGTCGTGCCTTGGGCTGAACTGTTTCTGTGTTCATCCTGTTTGACCTCTGTGATAACTAAAGAGAGACAATTCTTCAATGATCCTCTCATTTGGAGTGGACTGTGTCCTCTCCCCGGGAACCTGCACAGCTCCTGTGAGCACAGGCACACGGAGAACAGAGGTGATTCCATGCCGGCTGCAGCCTGAAACTGCGTCTCCGGCCTTGGGGTGCGAGGAGTGCCAAACAGCTGTGTAAGAAATTGACCACCCGTGGCAGAGAGCAGCTGGGAGGCCCAGAGACACATGAGGAGGGACCCAGAGAAGCCCAGCCTTCAGTAGCGGTCCCAGACAGGCAGAGTGGAGTTCTCTCGCACCCTCTTGACTCCCATGGTCTTCCAGTCGATTGTCCAGAGTATCCCCAGTTTAAGACATGAGAAATGGCTGTCTCTTTAAACCATAGGTTTAGGGATAGTTTTATAGACATCTAAAGATGACTGGAGTGACCCCATGCAGGCTTTGACACTGCTGGGCAAATACTTTAGGCCTTTAGGGTCTCTGCCTGGGCCATGGCAACCACCTCCAATGTCACCGTCACCTACAGCACCCTCCTGCTGTGTTCCTGGTGATCTGAGGCCCAGGACAGTAAACAGAAAGTTTCAATTTGCAGTCCCAACCCCTAATGGAACCGTGTACCCCAGCCCTGAGCAACAAGGAGTTTCCCTGTGATTCTGCGGTTGGGAGATGAAGAAACCCCTGTCTTGGGGCATTGTATTCATTTCCATAATATGTTGACCAGATACCGAGGCTCATTTGCTTGCCTTTGGTGTTCTTATATTTTCTGAAATATAAACCTAGTGTGACCTGGAAAGCTTCCCTCACCTGTTCCAGACAGGGCTCTTCCACGGACGCTGTTTTTCCTCTGACAGCCTCATTCCACTCTGGGTCTGCGTGGAAACGTGTGCTGTAGAAAGGTGCAGTGTCAGAGAGCATTGCTCCTCCTTGACTTGGGGTGTGTTTGCATCAAAAAACAGAACTTTTCGTTTCATTTAAGTCCACAGATCTAATTTAGCTCATTGCTCCAAATCGTTGAAACATTTTTTTGCCTTCTAATTATGTTATCCATCATGCATTGCTTTGAAGATGTAACTTCTCTAGAGTCACTAAAACACATAAAGACGGGAAATCCTTATGGGCTCACACAAGATGATTCTCTGAAATTTAATATAGATGTAATTTACGTATTCGTTCAACATATGTGTGCTAGTTTATTTATTTGTAATAAGCCTGACATCTGGAAGTTTCTAAAGCACTTTTTTTATCATGCGCAGAAGTTAAGCTGCTTTAACGATGTGATCTAGTGGCTCCAACAAGTAAAGGAACTTTTCTCTCTTTAAATAAGTATAACACAGGTTATCGCAGAGCAAGGGGCAGCACTTTCCCCGAGATCATCCAGAGGAAGCTTTTCTCTCTTCCCCACATATTTCAGACAGTAAGTGCCTGGTCTATTGCAATGTATAGAACAATTCATACCTAGGAAAATGCACAATAGTTCCTACTATCACAAACTACTGGGTTTTTGTTAAAATTCCTCTGCTGTGCCAATGAAGTTTTATAACCTTTTTAAAAAGTCAAATTACCTACCAACCAACATTTTGCATTGTGAGTAATTGGATATGTCTCTTCAGGATGCTTTAGTCTAAACAGGTCCCCAACGTCCTCTTTATTTTGCTTTATGACATATTCTTTTTACGTCTTGTACAGTGTATCATATTCTGGTTTCTCTAAGAATATCTCACATCCTGGATTTATCTGAAGATGTTGCTTCATTGTTTCTCCACTTGCTATTTTCCTAACTCTTGAAGTCAGATACAAAGGCTTGCTGTAACTCAAGTTAGAATTTGGGGCAAGAGGACCTCATAGGTGTTGAGTACACATAGCAACACCTAAGGGAGCATGTGGTGGTAGACTGTCCCCCTTTTAGTGGCAGAAAGTCTAACCATTTGTCAAAGTGCAGTTTTCACTTTTCAGTTAGAAAAGAATCTGTGGATTAAGATAATTTGCAGTTCTAGCATTCAATTATGATCCTCAACTGAATAGATTATTTCAACCAGGGTTGTCCAATGACATAAGAGACATCATCAATGGGATCTCTCTATATATTTTCAGTATATTTATATTCATGGATTTCAATGTATCCCGTGTTTATAAATCAATAAAATCATTTTTCTTGTTGCTTAGATTTCCTCAGAGTTTGCCTAGTAAGCATCACTTTAGGCTTGCTGTTATCTTTCTGTGACACCCTCATTGGCTTACAAACACTTCCTTGATTTCTGGCATAAAAAAATTCTAGGCTCACCTTCCACTTTCTCTGCCCAAGACCTTGAATTAGCTGTTCTTCAAGGAGTTCAGATTCCTTCCAGTAGGGGATGGTGATCGTAAAATGATCTGGATACAAGAGCTCATCACCTGGAGGGTCAGTGCTCACAGGCCCAATCAGTAAGAAAGCAGAGATGAGTGGACAGATGATTAGATGGGTAGAGAGATGATGGATAGAGGGATAGACAACAGGTAAATGGATGATGGATAGATGACAGATAAATGAATGGATAGACAATAGATAAATAGATGAATGGATAATAAATGAATGGACAGATGGCAGATGAATAGACAGTAAAAGATAAATAAAAGCATCAATAGATGATAGATGGATAGTAATAAGTAATAAATGAATAGATAGATGATGGATGATAAAAAACATGGATAGATGATAAACAAGTGGATAGATAATGGATGGATTAGATAATAGATGATAAATAAATGGGTAGATAATGAATATATAGACAGATGATAGTGATAGGCAGATAGATAAAACATATGCATAAATATTGCTCATAATATTAATATATCTTTTTTATTTTATATATAAGTTGTTTAAAATTTACTCCATCAACATTGTTATTAAAAATAAATCACTGAGCCTAAATAAAGACTATTTGTCAGTTATTGTTTTATTTTTAAGAACATTTTCCAATAAGGCTATGCAATTGAGTTTTATGTTCAAAGGTCACTTGAAAAATTTCAGCTGAATATGCTCTTAAATTCATGTTTCAACTTCTCTTTAACTCCACTCTATTTCCATTTCTAAAATTATATTCTAAAAAATTATGATTCACAAATAAAAATTAGGAGAGAAGTTTTGATTTCCATCTCCACCTGGGTTGTCCTTTCTTCCCCGCATCACAACACGACGCACCCTGAGCCACCTGGTGCTGCTTCCAATTCACACCTGTGCCTGGATCCTCCTCACGCCTGTGTCACGCCCGCTGCACTGTGGGTGGTTTGAGGTTGCAACTCATTCTGGATGTGGCCTGGCTGCCAACGCTCTGCTCATACAATCCTGTGAACTTGCACCTCAGTCCAATGTGTCTGTGTGAGTTACTGTCCAGGCCATGCTTAGAGGTGGTTTGATGGGCCAAAGGGGAGGGCACACATGATGTTGTTAGATAATGAGGAATTATCTCTACAGACCTTTTATACATGGGGGTCTGTTTTCCACAGCTTCACCACCCATATGTTCTTGAACTTATTTTCACAAGGGAGTAGAGAAGGAAAGAATCCGCAAGAAGTTTTAATTTGCATTTCTCTTTTAAAGGATAAATTTGCACATTTTTTTTAGAAGAGAGAGTGAATTTTTTAATATTTATTTTTTAGTTTTCGGTGGACACAACATCTTTATTTTATTTTTATGTGGTGCTGAGGATCGAACTCAGCACCCTGCGCATGCCAGGCGAGCGCGTTACCACTTGAGCCACATCCCCAGCCCCACACATTTTATTTTCACATTAAGAAAATATTTAGGATTCTTTTAAGAGTAAAATATTTTATAAACTATCATCATTATTTAATAAAGCAGGTGTTTGTTTATAGCCAGCAAATTTTCCATTTTCATTTGTTTTTAATTTGTTGGGTTTTGGTGATTTTA
The DNA here is from genome assembly GCF_001458135.2 of Marmota marmota marmota. Lineage (NCBI taxonomy): Eukaryota > Metazoa > Chordata > Mammalia > Rodentia > Sciuridae > Marmota > Marmota marmota. Next base: position 8,682,991 of record NW_025999991.1, read on the forward strand.
TAACTTGATCATAATTGTTTAATATTCCACAGGCATTGAAGAAGAAAGGGAACTCAGAATATTACTTGCCAACTGCTTTTGTTTTTATTTCTGAAATTAATTCACTACTCTTATGGCCAAAATATATTACATTTTGATTAACCTTGACAAGAAAATAATTGCTAATTATTCTGGAGGATTTATCAGTCAGATAATAATTCTACCATTATCTTTTCTCACATTCTTCCCTTTTTATTGAAGTGATTTTGGACTATTCTGACCTTTTTTCTTATTTTAATTGTAAATGTCCATATACAGCATATTTCATAAATTACTAGTTTTGTTTTAGAAAAACATTAGTGACCACAATTGTTCTACAGTGACAAGTTTAAAATTGGATCCAAGGCTCTCACACATCTGATCTATCACTTTCTTGTTCATTTTTTTCTTCATTTTTTCTTCTTCTTTTAAATGTCTTGTTACAGTTGCCTGTATAGTTCTCAAAGCCAATTCAGATTTCAACTGATTTCTCACCTCATACTATAAAAGGAGGGCTTGGGAACATATATATTAAGCCCTAAAAACAGTGCCAGTCAAGATTACTATATCCAGAAAAACTATCTTTCAGAACTAAGATGAAATAAAACCTTGCATGATATGCAGAAACTAAAAGAATTTATATCCACTAAGTCTGCACTAGAAAACATACTCAATGAAATATTTCTGCATGACAAATTTCATGCAGAAAAATGAAAAATAAAAATGAAAGACAGCACAGAAGAATAGTCTATTAAAGGAGAGTCAAATGTAAATTAAGCATTAGAAATAAATCAAAATGGCAGGAAGTAAAACTCATTTCTCTATAATAACAATGAATGAAAATTATCTAAATTATCCAATCAAAAGACATAGATTGACAGATTGGATTGAAAAACAAGACCCACCATATGTTGTTCGTAAACGACACCTTAGAGAGGAAAACAAACATCGATGAATGAGGGTGAAGGGATGGAAACATTTACCACAAAAATGGAAACCAAAAGCAGGCTGGAGTAGCTACTCTCATATCAGACAAAGTAGACTTTGAGCCAAAATTAATCAGAAGAAACAAAGGAGGTCACTTCCTACTGGTTAAAGAGAAGCATACAGCAAGATTTAATGACCGTAATTATTTATCTCCCAAACAGGGGTTAATCTACATACATAAAACAAACCCTTCTCAACATAAAGAATCAAGTAGACCACAATACTATAATATTGTGTGATTTCAACACACATCTCTGACCAATAGACTGGTCATCCAGACATAAACTAAGTAATGACGCTTCAGAACTAAAAAATACTATCGATCAAATAGATCTAAGAGACATCCACAGAATATTTCATCCATCTACAACTGAATTCACTTGCTTCTTAGCAGCCCATGGAACCTTCTCTAAAATAAACTGTAATTTAGAACACAAAGTAAGTCTTAGCAAAGAGAAAAATAGAGATAATTATTTGCAGCCTTTGAGATTATAATGGAATAAAATTAGAAATCAATAACAATACAGAAAAAAGGAATTATTTTAATACCTGGGGATTATACAATACACTTTTAAATAAGGAATACGTTATAAAAGACATCAAGAAATAACCTTTAAAAATTCCTAGAAACAAATAAGAACACAGATGCAACATATCAAGACCTCTGGGACAGTGGGAAAGAATTTAAAAGGAAAGTTTATAGCATTGAATGACAACACTACAATATAGCAAGATCCCACTTAAATAATCAAATATTATACCTGAAGACCCCAGAAAAAGAAGAACAAACTAATTGCAAAATCAGTAGGAGATAGAAAATAATTATAATAAGAACTAAAATTAATAAAATTGAGAAAAAAAAAACAATATAAAGCATCAATGCAACAAAGACTTGGCTCTTTGAAGACATAAACAAGATTGATAAACCCTTAGCAAAACTATTCAAAAGAAACAGAAGACCCAAATCAACAAAATGAGATAGAAAAGGAGATATCATCATAGAAACATCTGAAATTCAAAGGATCATTAGAAAACATTTTGAAATTTGAGATTCTAATAAATTGGAAAGTCTAGAAAACATTGACAAATTTCTAGACATGTGACCAATTTGAATCAGGAGGATATAGAAAACCTAAACGGACGAATATCAAGCAATAAGATTGAACCAGCAATTAAAAGCCTTTCATAAGGGCTGGGTCTGTAGCTCAGGGGTTAAGCACTTGCCTCAAATGTGTGAGGCACTGGGTTCCATCCTCAGCACCACATAAAACAAATAAAAATATTGTGCATCTGTCTAAAAAATTTTTTTTTCAACAAAAGAAACCCCAGGATCAGATGAATTCTCAGCTGAGTTCTACCAGATCTTTAAAAAACTAATATGAATCTTCTTCAAATTATTTCATGAAAGAGAAAGGGAAAGAACTCTGATAAGTTCATTCTCTGATGCCAATATCACTCTGATACCCAAACCAGACAAAGATATATCAAGGAAAGAAAACTGCAGACCAATATCTGTAATGAACATAGATGAAAAAAATCCTTAATAAAATATTAATAAACGATACTTAAAAACACATCAAAAAGATTATGCACCAGGATCAAGTCAGTTTCATCCCAGGGATGCAAGATTGGTTCAACAAGCAAATCAATAAATGTAATTAATCACACAAATGTAATTAAAGACAATAATCGCATAATCATCTCAGTAGATGCAGAAAAAGCTTTGACAAAGCCCAGAATCCATTTATGTTAAAAATGTAGGAGAAATTAGGGAAAGAAGAAACTTACCTCTACATTATAAAAGCTAGTTACAATAAACCCAAAGTCAAGATCATACTGAATGGAGAAAAGCTGGAAAATATCCTCTAAAATCACTAACAAGAGACAAGGATCTTATTCAATATAGTTCTTGAAACTATCTAGAGCAATCAGGCAAAAGAAGAAAATTAAAGGAATACAAATAGGAAAAGAGGAATTTAAATTATCTTTTCTGATGACATTATCCTATACATAGAATACTCAAAAAACTATACCAGGAGACTTCAAGAGCTCATGAATTTGGAATAGTTCAAGATTAACATGAAAAGATCAATAGCATTCCTATACTTCAATAATGAACCTGCTTATGATCAGGAAAACTAAACTAACCCAGTCACAATACCCCCCCCCCCAAAAAAAAAGAAAAACTCTTGGGAATAAGTCCTACCAAGAAGATAAAAGACCTTCATAGAATGAAAACTATGGAACACTAAAGAAAGAAATGGAAGAAGAATCTAGAAGGTTAAAAGACCTTACACGTTCTTGGGTAGGCAGAGTTAACATTATCAAAATGACTATACTATAAAAAAGTAATATTCAGATTAAATGCAATGTCCATCAAAATACCAGTAACATTATTCACTGCCGCAGCCCAGCTGGCTGGGCAAAATAACCGGGGGATGACGAGCAACTTGTGTAGATTGATACAGCAGGAGTGGGAGCCGTTTATTGTATTACAGGAGGGGTATATATACATTCCACACAGCTTATCTTAATTAACATAAACTAGATACAGCAGTCAACCAATAAGGAATCTCCACACTTAATGGCTCGCTGGCGTTACTTCACAAACCACTCCCCCTGGCAAAATGCCAGGCGCCATCTTGACTTGTTTACAGACCCTAACAATTCACAGGACTAGAAAAGTATCCTAAAATTCATTTGGAAAAACAAGAGATCCTGAAAAGCCAAAATTATTCTGAGCAAGAAGAGTGATGCAGGAGGCACCTCAATACCCAATCCCAAACGACTCCACAGAACTGCAGTAACAAGAACGGCATGGTGTTGGTGTGGTGTAAAAACGACGGTGGAATGAGACGGACATCATTACCCTGAGTATGCATATGAAGACACGAAGGGTGTGAATATACTTTGTGTACAGCCAGAGATATGAAAAACTGTCCTCTAATGTGTAATATGAACTGTCATGCATTCTGCTGCCCTATATGACAAATTCAAATTAAAAAGAATAACAATAAAAAGGGCTGGGATATATATTTTAAAAAAAATAGACATGAAAACCAGTGGAACAGAACAGAGGACAGCCTTTTTAACAAATGGATCTGATAAAACTGGACATCTATACATAGAAGAATAAAACTAAACCCTATTCTCTCACTCTGCACAAAAATCAACTCAAAGTGGACCAAAGACCTAGAAATTAGACCTGAAAGTTGACAACTGCTAGAAAAATATGTAGGGTTAATACTCCAACATATTGGTGCATGCACCAACTTTTTTTAACAAGAATCCTGAAGCTCAATATATAAAAACAAAAATCAATAAGTGGATGGCATCAAATTAAAAAGCTTCTCCCCAGCAAAGGAAACAACTCTGTGAACAGCCAACTGCAGAATGGTTGAATATCTTTGCCAGCTACTCCTCTGTCAGGGGGTTAATATTCAGAATGTATAAAGAATTCAAAAACTTAACACCAGAAAAACAAATAGCTCAATTAATAAGTGGGCAAAGAATTAAACAGACACATCTCACAGGGTCCCAGCTTTTAAAAGTTGGTTTAAAATATTTAGCTCTTTAAATTTTCCCACAAGTAATGCAGGGCAGGTGATCAGGCTGTTCTGCACATCCACACTGTCAGCCCTCTGTACTTACTATTTCTGCATCAGCAGATTCAACCAACCATGAATCCAAAACATTATGTCTGTACTAAACATGCACAGAATTATCTTCTTGTTATTTGTCCCTAAAGAACACACTATTTCCATAGCATGTACAATATGATGGGGATTAGAAGTAACCTAGAGATTATTTAAGGCTACAGGAGGATGTGGGTGTGGTGTAAGCAGATGCCACCGGACGGCAGGCACCTGAACATCTTCAGATCTGGGTATCTGCAGGAGGTCCCAAGCCATTTCCCCACAGAAGCCTGGAGGCAATTGAATGCACCTTCTGTACATCACCAGTAAACAAGAGGTCAGCCAACAGATGCTGCCAGCCAAATGAGACAAGCAATAAGTTTGGGAGAATGAGAGGGGATTAACTTTCCCTGAACACCGCTATGCTCTGGAATTCCTGAGATGTTTGGCTGTAACAGAAAGTGTAGCTTCTTTTGTTGCTCCTTTTCCAGTTTTTCCTGGCTTCCAATGCCCTGCTTTCCTAAGGTGCTGAAATGAATTCTGCCCTGTCAATAGCCAGTCTTGGAGGCGCTGAAGGAGGCACTGCATATGAAATGCAGAACAGGCAAAATACGTTTAATAACGTTAATATAGACAAATGACACGCACAGAGTTATATCTAGCTGCAATTTAATTAGATTAATTTAGATCAATATAATTAGCAGTGCTATATTACCCTAGTTAAGTGTGCCTTCTCTTAGAGACTTGGACATGTGTGCGCTCTCTCTCTCTCTCTCTCTCTCTCTCTCTCTCTCTCTCTCTCTTTCTCTCTCTCTCTCTCTCTCACACACACACACACACACAACTTAAAAATGGTTTACAACCCTAAAACATTATAATAGAACATGGAGTACCAGTGCAATAACATCAATTTCACCATGAACACACCATTAAGAGTGGGAGTTTGTAGGACACTCGAGAGACACATAAAATGTTACCCTACTAGGGAAAAATTTGATAATATAGACTGAAAAATATCCCTACTGTCAAAAAAGTGCTTACTTCACATTAATCCCAAGTTTAATTCTGGTCATGATTACACAAAAATGAATTTACCAAACAGGTTCTGGAGTTTACCTGATGAATAAAACAGGCTCAGTGTGGCTTGAGTGAAAACCTGCACAAGTCAGGTTTCCAACACCCACTAAATCACGGCAGGGCCTGGACCACGGGCATCCGTCGTGCACCTTGCAGGTGGCAGGGCCCCAGGCTTCCTTAGCCTTGGGAGGGGGAAGGGTGTCCCCAGGCGCAGAAAACAGCCAGCCAGTGGGATTCTGGGCCCAGGGAGGAGGCCGCTCTCCAGCTCCTGAGGTTGGCTTTTCATAAGGGGCACTGCCAGGCCTCTCACTGTGCCCTCATGGCCCCATGCAGGAGGACTCGTGGACGACAGCAGCAGAAGCTCACCTGATGTCAGGGACAGCTGATTTGTGTCTGCTCGACACCCACGTCCAGCTCTGATGCTCTCAGGCCCCCCAGCTGCGTCCAGCTTGGTCTTTGTGTGGAACCCCTGAGGGTCCAAAGTTACAAAACAGCCATACGGAAACTCACAAATATTAGGGAAAATAGGCACTCGGTCATTACTTCAAAGATTTCACTGATTTTAGAACTGCAGGAAGGAGGGAGAAAACGTGCTGCAATTAATGTGGATGGGCTGAAGTGTGCCGAGTGCCAAGCCCAGAAGAGTCCCCTCCCTACAGATCAACGAGGAAGCTTGTCCTCCTTCCTCTCTCTCCCTTCACCCTGGACTTGGAGTTGTTTGTGCCCTGATGGCTGTGTCTCCTTACTATTGTGACCTCATTTGCACTTGGGTAAATACTGACCTCTGTTTCAAGGGGAGTGTAAAGAAATCTGATGATCTCCTGATTTCCGATTTCATCTTGCCTTTCTGGAACATGAATTAAGAAATTCTGTTAAATGCTCGTTTCTGTAGCTAATCACACTGAGCACACTGTGGTTGATAGTGCGTACAAACTGCAAGCAACTTAACGTCTTACGTACAGTGGGAAAGATGTGTCTAATGTGTTTGCATGGCTTCTACTTGAAGATCGCTAAAATAGATTTGAATAATTATCAAGCATTGCCATCAGTATGCTTTTCTGAGTTATAATTAAAATGTATCATTTTATTATACTTTCATTTTTTGCTCTAGAAAATGTTGAATTGTAACTGCACATTCAAGTTTAAATTAATGTACTCCTTCAAAAAGTAATTTGAGCCATCTTTCACCTATAAATATTATAATTTGGTGGTGGTATGTGTGGAACAGAATTTGTATAAATATTTAAATGAGTGCATGGAAAATGTTAAACACTTATCCTAAATTTAAAATTTGAATGGTACAACCTCTCTCAGAAGTGGTGACAAACATATCAATTTATATTTATCCAGAGCTGGCAATCCGGAATGTAAACTGCCAGATTCTTTTTCTAACCCGCACCCAGAGTAAAGACACTTCTGTGAAATTACATTCCTGGTCACTACTGGGCTTCTTAGCCTGTCCCCCAAGATTCTGAACTGCAAAGTGTATCCGGGCCCCCAGGAGGGCAGTGAGCACAGGGGGCTACAACACCAGTCAGTAAAGGCACAATAAACATGGGGTTCCATTCGAGGGGCCCAAGTATACTGAAGAGCTCGGGACCTTCGCATTAGACAAGGGTTAATGTTAGCAGAAGTAGTCCTTTTGGGTTTCTCCTAGAATACGGAAACAGGGAACTAACAGTAAGGGTTGGAGGCTGGGAGCAGAGGTGGACGGCGAGGGCCAGGATCGGGCTGAAGCAGGCGCATGTGGGACCACTCAACACCGTCAGCAGATCCTGCAGGTACTCTCATGTCTGCAAAGGCTTTGCCTGGACAGAAAACATAAATGCTGCCAGCCCAACTCTATCAGAGTCTGAGAACCCTTTCACCTTCTGCCTCTAGACAGTGAAAATGAGTGGATTCTCTGAACCTGGTTGGCAGGTCCTGGATAAAGCAGGTACTAAGATGAGCCAGCCGAGCGTGGTTGCAGGTGCCACAAGAGGGGTGTGGGTTTGCAGCAGACCCCAGAGGAACATATGAATGGTGGTATAGTTCCTCCACAGGGGACAATGTTTCTTAGACAAATGTGGGTGTGACGTATAACACAAGTGGAACCCCACCCCTTGCTTGAACAAGATCTGTGCAAAATCACCGTCACTGTATCTCCACGTGCATCAGTCAGCTCTGAGTTAGAGAAGTGAAGTACCTGAGATAGGCCACATAGGAAGCCAGAAGTTTTTCTGGCTCAGAGTTTTGAAGGCTCAACGTCCAGGATGAGGCAAGGAGAGTACTGGCTTGTCCCCATGAGGGCGGCAGATGACACTGGAAAGAGTCTGTGTTTCAGCAAGCTGTCACTTGCCACCAAGAAGCAGAGAGAGACAGAATCCAGGTGGGTCCCATCCTGCCCTCTGAGAGCACTCCCCAGTGACCTCCTGCCAGGCCCTGCCTCTGAGATCTTCCCAGCATCAGCTGGAGACCAGGACCTGGCCTGTGGACCTTGGTGGCCAGAGCATCCAAGCCACAGCAGTGCATGGCTATGCACTTAGCTTGCCTGTCCAGGGCTGCCACTCAGTTGTCCTCTCTCCTGCCGAAACCCAGAGTTCTTCTTGAGGCCATTATTAGACAGAGGGGGAGACCCTTGGTCTAGACATAACATGCTTGAAACTTCTCAGTGCCACAGTAGTCCTTCCCCTCCAGAGAAGCCTTGGAGCTTCTATTGCAGAGCAATTAAGAAAGAGGAGCCTAGTGTTTTAAGCCACGGCCTCTTGAGCCAGAGGAGACAGGTGCAAACCCCTCTCCCCAGCACCCTTGACTGGACTGTGACCTCCTGCAGGTCACTCAACCTCTCTCACCATGGTTTCCTTGTCTGCAAAGGAAAAGTTCATGTAGGACCTTTCCCACAGATGTTTTGACTTGATTATCTGTAAAGCAATTAAAATAGTCCTTGGAAAATAAAAAGCACTATATTATTAGCTATTATCATTATTATTCCTGGCCAATGTTTTCTATTAAATTGCAAATAAATACTCACACAAATATAGCTTGTACATTTGATTATTGGAAAGCAGAATGGAGTGTGAAAAACAGTCATCACCCAGACAGGTCCTGGTTCTCACAGCCGTTGTTCCCCAGACCAGGGAAATCTTTCCTAGAACACAGAGAAACAGCTTCTGAAGCCACTGCCCGCCCCTGGGGCACACACTGCCCTGGAAGGGAATAGGCTCTGGGACATGGAACACATGCTGGGCGGTGAGCGGAGACTTCAGTGGTCAGAAGCTCCTCAGTCTCACCACTGTGACTTCCTCACTGCCAGGTGGAGAGCAGTGACGATCTCAAGAGATCAACAAGGAGTTAAATGGTCACTTACCGTATAGCACAGTCACAGTCTGGTACCCAGTTCATAACAGATACTCAACAAATATAGTTCTTATACTCTAGTTCTTATACTCAGTTTGCTCTTTCCCTTCAAAACAACCCTTACCTACTAGAAACTGAGGAAAGACAGAAAAGGGGCTGCAGTTTCTAATCTCAGGGGGAAAAATCACAGATCATCACTAATGCTCTCAGTAAAAGGTGGACGGGAGGCCACCTGCCAGCATGTGGAAAAATGGCAGATAGTCTACTGGCTCCGCCAGAAGCAGGGCACCGGGAGACAAGCAGGGTACCCAGCTGTGGGGTTCCCGTCTGATGAGCTCAGGCGCTGGGCAGGATGAGAGTCTGCACCCCGAGTGCTGATCCGATTACTGAGAGCCTGGTACGCCTGTCCCTCAGGACCAGTAGTTCGTAACCACATGGAAATCCCTGCTGCCACTGAACTTGCACTCTAATTAATCAGACTTTCTACAAACAGGAACCATACTATTCCTTCCTTGCTTGGTTGTTAGAATAGTTAAACAAGGTAGTGTGTGGAATGAGTCACATCATGCCTGTAATTTTTAAGGCACTTAAGAAATACTGGTGGTGACCATCAGTTGTCATTGTCATTTAGCAGTAGCCCAGGAGCTCACAGGAGCCCATCGGCCCCGCCCCCTTTCCTGCTGATCCTGCACCACACTCCTTCAGCAGGGCAAGGGAGGGAGGGGAGAGGCTCCAACACTGACATGGAGACCCACGAGTAGCCGGCATTGACCAGGCGTCCTTCCTGTGCAGCAGTGTCCCACAGGTCTACTCTGTCATTCTTGGGTCCAGATAAACACATTTGGAAACTGGAGTAGGGTCGAACGTGTGCCACACACCAGGGAAGGCATCCCCCACTCACTGGTGGACTTGGCCGGCGGTCATAATCCACAGTTTGTAGCCTTCACTGTTGAGGGCCACAGCCGAGTCGGGATGACGCATGGCATTTTTGCCAGAAGTAGTGGTTGAGAGGTGACGCCAGCGAGCCATTAAGATGATGACTTTTGAGTTCTCGAGGAGTTCCCGTTGAGTTCCGGTTGAGCTCTGCGGGGATTCCTGAAGAGTTCGCGTTGGTTGGTGAGGTTCCGGTGGTGGGAGTTCCGGTTGGTGTGTGGTGTGCTCCTGGAGGAGCCGCGTGATTGCGTTCGGGAGAGTTCCCGGGGAGTGTGCTGGTGGAGATTGGAAATAAAGTTTGTTCCTGCTTGAGTGGCTCGTGATTTGTGCCCAGCCAGACTGCGGCACTTCACTGCAACATGACCATGTGAAATTGGAGCGTCACCATCTGAAGTTAGGGGTCAAGAAGCTTTAAAGCACATATTTTCTGGTGATGCTATTTAAGGTCTCTTAGTTTCTTAAACACATAGCACTGAATACCTTTTAATAAAAATATATTTCAGGGGCTGGAGTTGTAGCTCAGTGGCAGAGCACTCGCCTAGCACATGTGAGGCACTGGGTTCAATCCTCAGCACCTCATAAAAATTAAATAAATTAAATAAAGATATCATGTCCACCTACCACTAAAATAAATACACATTTTAAAATATGTATATATTTTTATTTCCCTTCATTTTTAAGTTGATTTTTAAGATACTGATAAAATTATATGAAGATGGTCTTTTTTAAAAGAAATTTCAACTTTTCAAAGGTACATATTGAGATTTGGGATGAAGGACACTAAGAAAGCATTCTCCATTTTAATTTACTCACACAATAATGCTACTCCTCTAACAAACCCCCAGGATTTAGTCGGCCATCCCAGTGATGGCAACAGACACCATTAACAGCTGTGAAACATCCTCCATCTGAGAGCAAATAGGCGAGACTTCAGCCGCGTGACCAAGTGGAGCCCTGGAGCAGTCACCTGCCGGCTCAGTTCTCTCGACCAGGCAAAGACAGACAGCTTGGAAACTGTGCTCCTTGCTCAGGACTCTAGCTAGGGAGGGAATCACCAGGAGACTTACTGTTAGGATCATACAGAACATTCCAGGCTCCTGAAAAATCTCCCTAGAAATTGGTGGAGCATGGAGATGCGTCTCTAACGATGGGGACACAGTGTTCTTGGACAAAGGGCTCCCTTCCCACAGGGACACACCCTCGGCTTCCTGTGGCAAACCTGGCATATCCGACTCGTGGGAACTAAGGTTTCTAGCCAGGGAAGCCAAGGCCTATGGCTATTCTTCATCAGAAGTGATTCCCAGCATGGTTTCACAGTTGAAGGATCAAAAATCCGCCTCTCAAAACAGCTTCCTCCAGGGAAATCAAAACTTAAAAACACCTCCAGCCTCAAAAGCATGTGAGCATCATCTCCAGACGTGGCAGCCACATGGTGACGGGCGTGTGGGTGCGTGGAGACCCACATCCTGCACCCCCACCCTCAGGCCCTGAAGCACCATCCTGAAGCAACTGCTCAGAGCCTCTGAGAAACAGAAGGGGCTGAGATCACTCGGTCAGGCAGACCCCACCCCAGGCAGATGCAGAACTCATGGCCACTGTCACTCCAGCTGGAAGACAGTTTCTCAAAAAAAGAAACAAATCTTATAAAAATCAATGGAAGCCCAGTTTCTGAAGCATTGCCTCTAACTGGACATTTGTCCCAGATTTTTCAGAGACTGGAGCCAGCAGGAGGCTGGAGGCTGGAGTAACAACTTCAGGGAACCAACGGAAGGCTCTGGAAGGGAGGGAGGGGCTTCTCAACTTCCTTCCCGGTGGAGTCTCAAAGCTGCTCTGTCCCTGCGGCTGCTGCTGCTGGTGTCAGTGACAGAGGCAACCTGGGCAACCCCAAGGAGGTGTCCCAGGTCAAGCAGAGGAAAGCAGGTGAGGAGGAGAGGCGCCCAGCCCACCTGCGGGAGCAGAGTGCTCCCCGAGACCCGCTGCTCCCTCACCCTGGGCTGGCTCTGACACCGGCCAGCCCCCACGTGGCCACGCGTCCATTTAGAAGCACCTCTCTCCCCATCCAGTTCCCCACCCCTGCCACTTCTCAGCTGCGTCCTGCCGTGTGGGAGCGTCTGCTGGCTCTGGGAAGAGGGTGGACCTGTAGCTGTCACAGGAAGGTCACAGGGTTTTGTTGGGGATTCTCGTCCACTTGTCAGAGGCGTTCTTGTTCTGAGGGCCTCCTGGCTGGACAGCACTAAGGGGCATTTGGATCAGAGTCAGGCTGATGTTCATGGAAGAAAATACTCCGCAAGTTAAAATTCCTGCTGCTGGCATTGAAAGGTATTTGGTGAATAATCCTCATTTCACAATATTTCCTTCAATTTTTGTCCAAATCACTGAAGATATGGAATCCTGCCCTTCTCCTCTCTTCACACAAATTTCCACACTAAGATCCATTTGCTTCAAGCAAGGACATCTACTTGTTTATAATTCCTCCTTGTCTTTATCAAATCTTCCTACAGTCTCCCATTTCCTGGCATCCGGTTAAAGATTCTTCTCCTAAAAGTCCACTGTGGACAACCTGTATTCCTGGAAGACCATGAGGCTCTCAAACTTTAGGGTCTTAAGACCCACCCACCAATCACATGACAGTGCATTGTCCAGGCTCTGTCCCCGAGGTACAAGGAAGCATCTAGAAGTTTGTATTTTTTCCCAGGTGACTTTGATGTGGCAGTCCCAGGTCTCTATATGGGACTCACTGAAAAAGAGCAGATAATAGACATAAAACTGCACTTTACCATGTTTTCAACTCTCACACTTATCTTCCATATCCCAATTAATCTGTATGTTTAATTATAAAGTTGTGGGGTACAGGTTACCACTAGCCCTAGAGCATCTTTGAGAAAATCAGAAAAGATGGCTCCTGCTTCAAAGTGCTGTTCCCGACTCCAGGAAGTAGGGTCACCTTGGCAGAGTGCAGTACGGAGCTCCATCCCCACCATGTGCTTGGCCACCAAATAGTTTGAACCATCACTGTGATGCCTGGCTTTGTGTATAGGCAAGAGAGGAGAAAAACATGCCTTCACTGATCAATTTTGCAGTATTTTGATCCTCTGAAAGGCTTAGATGCTGAAATTTGGCCAAATGTTAGAAAATCTCAGCCACATAATTGTGCTCATGGAAATCACATTCACCACTAATGCAAAGAGAGGGAGAAAGGATACACCCAAGATGGCTTTAGAGCATCGAAGGGGAAGAGAAGATGGAAGGAGAGGACGTGAGTGGCACTATCTCCTAAGCACTGATGGGAATCAGTGCCTCAGGACACCTGGGGAGGAGCAAGGCGCTGTGGCACCTGCCACCAGTGGTGCTCAGTGGAGTTATGGAACCAACCACTGAGAGGACGAAACGCCTGGATGAGGTGCCACCACAGGGCCATCCTGTCGGGCTGCGGTCCCCTAGCTGAGGAGGGCCACCAGCACTGCCTCTTCATGGTGTGAGGCTGCTGCCCTGCCTGGCTCCTGGAAGCAAAAGCCAGGTGGCCGCTTCTGAGACATTTGCTGAGTGTCCCAGGGGCCGAGGACCCACCCACACCCCGAGGAAACCAAGCGGGCAGGGCTGCTCCCTCCGGGAACTGCTGTCCAAGGCAGGGGTGGAGTCTGTCCGAGGAGCGCCACCCCTGGGAGCCACTGCGCCTGGGTAAGTGCCAGCGCCCTCAGCCCTGCGCAGTGCCAGTCCAGACGGCAGAGGCCTGAGGGACTGAGGAGGCAGTGCTCCCCGGGGAGCTCCGGGTGTGCCAAGCTTGGGTGTCGGCTCAGAACCGTAAGTTCCCCCAGAGAGAGACTTGAGCCTTCTGTTGGGTCCTCAGGTCCAGAACAGGCAGAGCAGGGACTCAGGAAGGGGGCAAGAGGATAGGGTTGCCCTGGCCTTCACAGAGGCTGCCATTCCTCTCTGGCCTTCTCAAAGCCCCCGGGGGCAGGCCGGAATGAGGGTGTAGGAAGCCAGCGAATGGGGCTGTCCTGCCCTTGACAGCGTGGGAAGGCCCACAGGCAGGAGAGCTGCAGTCACTCACCTGGGATGGTGACTTTCTCTAAAGAAAGAGGCGAACCCAGGGGCAGGTTCCCCTCTAGTCCTTTTCCCCTCCTGTAATCCCCCTCCTCACCTTTTTACTTTTAATGTTATATAAACTTAAACATTACCAAAGTTTTATTTTAAATGATTGCCATTCTTTCTGATTTAAGGTCCAATGTGCAGCCTTGTAAGTGTCCATGTCACGCCTCATAAGGTCACACCACCAGAAAGAGACCGACTGCATAAGAATGGGTCACCTGACAACCCCAGGAAGGTGCGTGGGTTAGAGGGCAGCGCTTGCCCACCTGCCTGAGCACACCACCAGTGCCCAGGAGGCCTCCCAGACGAACCTCCCCGCCCACGCCCCTCTAGAGTGACATAGCCACCCACCTGTTCAGAACCGGCACTTTGCAATCAGAAGACATGCAACTCCTAGGAAATAACCCTGCTCCTTCTGTCCTGAGTGCTCAGTCCCCGCAGGGCCGTCTGGCATGGACAGATCATCCCAAGAGGACACGTTTACTCCACACAAACTGGTGCCCAATTCAACCTTCCCCCACCTGGGCAATCTCCAGGGACCCCCCTGAAATCCCAAGGCACTTATTTCCTTCTCTGCTAGGATCACTGAGATTTTTATTAACAAAGCACCCAGGACAAACTGTGACCTTGGAACACTCCCTCGGGGACCTGGTCAGTCACTGCTGGGGCATCTCTGGGTCTTTGTTTCTAGCCACCAGCCCTGCACACTGAACACTGGCCTGCATGTGCTCAGTGAAGGCAGAGAGGTGCCTACCTGGTCAAAAGTTCCCCCAGTACAAGTTACAAACCTCTCTCCTTCCCGTTGGTCATTTCAAGATGTGCATATATTTAAATATGATCCTCCATGAATTCACCGATTTTTGTGCTACATTTTTACAGATGTGTAAAGAAAATTTAACTCTTGAGAAAAGCAAGAGAATTTATGTTTTATTTTATTTTAGACTATATTCTCCCCACAGGAAATTCAATAGGTGTGGGGAAGTTGTCAGAGGAAAAATGGAATTAATTTTTTTAACACATAGTAAGCTTTAGAATTCTTCCCTCCTGGTTTTGAAGGTATTGAAAACTCTGTAATAGCTAATTAATGGTGAACAAGTCACATTAACAGAGCTCTGCTGAACTCAGATACGAGCTAAGTCCCCCAAACCCACAAGCAGGGCTGCGGCGGGTCACAGCGGCTCCTTCACCTGATGGGAAGCAGTGTGCTGAACCCATCCGGGGTTGTGTCTCAGGTGGGAGGAAACCACAGCCTGTGGCACCCGGAGGAACTGGCTCAGGGATGTCTCCTACAGGGCCCACAAACAGGAGAGAGAATTCAGAATTGACACTTAGAGCAGATCCGGTAGGTCTCTACACCTACAGAGAGGTTGCTGAACCTTCTCAAAAACCATTGGAAATCAGGGAAAGGATTGCTTTTTGTATAGCTGCAATTTCCTGAAAACATAGACTCCACGCGGCACAGATTCCAGCCTCCAGAACTTCTGATAATCTCAACAGGGGTGAAGATCAAGGGTTTCACTGCTGGCAACCTGCAAATGCAGTCTAAGCTTTTTCTTTCAACGAGAGGAGGAAAATAACATAAGAAAATTCTTCCCAACAGAAAGACAGTTAACAGTATTGAAAACGGGGCTGATTGGGGCTTGTGAGAATTATTGAAGTCTTTTCCGAGGTTGTGTTTCTGAGGTGCTCTTCCTCTCCCTCCCCCCCTATGTACTTCTAGGTTTAAATGGATTCATGCATATATTTGTATGTTTTTTTTTTTTTCCTTTCTATCTCTTTGGTTCTGTTTGTACTGCAGCTTCAAATACGAGCCAAGTCTTGTTTATGCCCTGCTACGCAGTTATTCCAAGATTATGAGTCTGTTTTTGGAAAAATTTTTTTTCTTTTTTAAATTTGGAAAGCATCCTGTTCTGTAGTATTTCAAACCTAGAACTCCATGTAGCTGCAAAATGAAAACAAAGAGATAAAGCACAGTCTTATGTGCTTCAAGTTGGGACGAATCTCAGCCACATTCCATAGATTATTTTGATTTAGTTTTAACAAAATACTGCATTAAATCACTGTAATGAGCTGTTTCTGTCCCCCTCTGGCACCAGGTCATTAGGTCCAAGACAGCACCTTTCTGCTCTGTCAAAAAAGACTCTGCTGGTTTTCCACAGTGGGGAACAGGACAGGACTGCTCAGGAGGGGAAGGGAGATTTGTCACAGCTCCCAGCGGTTCCAGGCCCTGACGGCTGGGAAGTCAGGCACGTGTCTCCTCCTGAGAGGAAAGTTCACCACCTTCCCTGTGCTGGCTCGGAGTGAGTTCACTTCACAGCCTGTTCCACGGCACCTTCCACACGTGCGCTTCCAGGGGAGAGAAGAGAGCCCTGAAATTAGCATACACGTTAAAATATCTGTCATTGAGTGAACGGCACTCTTTTTAGGGTAACAGCTGTCTTTTTAATTAATGAGACTAGCAGATACACGGTGCTCACGAGATACAGCCGCACACACCACGTCCCCCACCGCAGGCCGGGGCCTGCTTCCGGTTTGCCAGGGGATGCAGACAGCAAGGTGAAGGCGACCAGGTACCCGACTGGCTGAGAGATCCAGTGTGATATGCTAATTAGAGGGGAACAGCTCCTGTTCTGGTGGCCAATTAGGGTCTGAACAACCTCATCAGTCCTTGGAGCAGTTGTTAACATGACTAATTATTTTTCTCCAGGTGTGATTTCTGTGAAGCTGGCATGCACCTGAGTGGCCGATAGGCGGCTCGCTCTGAACACTGGAAGGACCCAAGCAAGCAGCCTTTGTGGAAATGCTTTGTGTGCAGGTCCAGGTTCATGCACAGCAGAGCTGACCAAAGTGGATGGTGGCACCCTGGAAGTCCTGGAGGAGGACAGTTATGCCCTTCAGCACCCAGAAAGCTCTGGCATGCCTCCACGTCCATCCTGAAGGGGCCCTGGGCCTGCTGCCACACCTGCAGAACACCTGGAAGGCCAGTCTGCTGTCACAGCAGGGGTGGCCCTCAGAGGGACATACAGCGAAGGCATAGTCACCACATTCAACCAAAGGCAGGAGCTTTTCCTTGTCCAAGCCCAAAGACCTAATCAGTGGGTTATTATGAGCAAAGATGGCAATGATTTACATCTGAATGATGCTTTAATGCTGGTCAGCTAGACTACTGTGCTCATTGACAGTTACTTATAAAATCACATCAGGGGAATTCTTACTTTTATACGTATGTATATATATAGCTGCTGTCTCTTAAACAAATACCATTGAGTGCTCTAGGGTGTTCATGAGTAGAGCACGTATTTGAGCCACAGTCAAATCTTAAAAATGCTTCTAGCAAAATAAAAGACCAGATTATGCCCATGAGATCAAGTGGGGAAATTTACTGACCAGGAAATCTCAGGTAGCTTCAGGAAATGTATTTGTAGGTGAATTTGTTTTAAAGTGATTTTCTGTGTCCGTTCTGAGTTCTACTGGGACATACCAAAACGAAGAGAAGCAAGTCCAAGAACCATATTAAAAATAATTTTTAAAAATCCCTTCTCTCTTCTCAGACTCAGCAGTACCTCGCATCGCCATCGGATGTGCACGTCAGCCCTAGCAGTGGGCAGCAGCCATGCCACCTCCCTTATGCTGTAGCCAAGGTCAGGAGGCTTTATGGTCCAGGGCCGTGTCCTGGGAGCAGTCATCAGTTTGCTCACAGGGCATGGGCGAAGGACGAGGCATGAGAAGGGGCCAACACAGATGCAAGAGGGTGACCTTGAAGAACCTGGGAGTTGTTTTTCCCTCTGAGCATTAAACTACACTATCCACACAACACCATCAGAGCCCAACAAAACAAAACCTACCTAGGAGACGGGCTGTCTTCATGTCCGGAAGAATTAATCACGCCTGTGAAATACGTCTCCGGGGCTCGGAGAGAACCTTTGGCATAAGCAGTAGGTCCAAACTGAGAGTTCAGGAGGGGCTTCTTGTGGACTGCTGCGAGATTCACCTAAAAACTGACCCTAGGAGGGCGTCCCCTGTCACCTGGACCAAGAGCCTAATCCGCCTAGCAGGTGTGCCCTCTCATGTAGCTAGCACTGGAACAATCAAACCCGGACTCTGTCCTGACCGCCTGTCCCCCAAGCATCCTTCTGATGGTTTGACTTCCCAAGTAGCTTGTCCACAGGGAGAGGATGTGTTGGTCAGGATGAAGCAAACATCTGGTCTGCTTGACACTTATATTACTCACTGTAAATTAAGGAGCTGGCACTCTGGTTTCCTGTGTCAGTCTCCTGTGAGATGTGCTAACTCCAGTCAGTGTGCTTGAGCCCGATCAACTCAGACCCTGAAAACCTCCAGCCAGTGGATTGGAGGGCCTGACCCAAGCCAGGCAGGAAGGCCTCTCCGCACAGTTTCTGAAGGCCCCAGTTAAATTAAAATGTCATCTGTGAAGATTAACACATAAATAATGATATTTTCAAAAATTGGCCCTAAAATTTTAAGGCAGTGTGATGTAATCCAGAGACTGTGGGTCAGCGGCAGGGCCGAGTTAGCAAGCTTCGGTAATTAATGGTTGAGACCATGGACAAAAGGATGGGCAAGCTCGGGACCACTGAGACCTCGGGCCTTTCTCCTGCCCTGTCAAGGAGGATGTGGGCTGGAGCATGTTTTATAATGAGAAATCACCTCATGGGCTTCGAGGGGCTAAGAATCAACATAGAGAAAGCCTCTTGAAAGAACTTTCCAAGTAGCTACCAAGCTTTTTCCCCAGCTGGTATTTTTTTAATGTTCTGAGGATAACAACAGGCAACACAGATCACCAGCTACGTAAGAAGGGTCTGGAAAGCCATCTACAGCTTCCACAGGGGTAGTTTGTCACTCAGTGGTATATTGCAAACAGCTGCCCAAAGTGTGGGTACATGTGGACACCCCAGTATGTGGAACACCCATCCAGGGCGGATTGCCGGGTCTTCAGCAGCCTTCTGGTTCAGAGTGGATTTGCCGCAGAGCTGTCCTCTCCCTGCAGTGCCAGGTGGGCTGCCCAGGGGGCGCTGTTCGTGGGCAGCACGTGTAAATGGCAGCCTTGCAGAGTGGAGGCCCTGGGGGAAGAGTGGTCAGAACAGCACCTTCCAGGGAGCATCTTGAATTACAGAGTGAGACCCACAGGCCTGGAAATAAAGGGAATGATGCAGCCTCCCATTCTAATGGCTCCATTTCCCATTTTCACATCCATTACCTTCCTTGGATTGAGTCATTCCAATTCTGCAAAACCTCAGAAAAATTGCAAATGTGGTTCCCTCTGACTGCCAGGTGGAGAGTTCACGGTGCTCTTCAGCTTACCTCGATCAGGTTGCCGGGTCCGGATTGCATACACTTTCCTCATTAGGAGGGACTGGTGAAGGATGGGCCCTCCGAGAACCTCCCGGGAGGGAGGTGGGCTTGGGTGCTGGCTGCATCCCTGCATCACTCAGACAGTTGTCTGTTGGGGAGAGCAGGAGTAAATCACATCCACAGATAATGGCACAGTAGGGACAGTGCCTACGGGAGGAAGAAAAGAACAATACCTGAGTCATTTCATGAGCTATTTTCAGGAAAAAGAGTATTTGGAAATTTCAAAGACATTTGATAATTCTAAACAGCTCGTTAAATTACCCTGCTCACTCCAAAAGAGAGAGTGCTTCCAAATCTGCATTCAGATTGCTAGGGGGAGCATCAGGAATCACTCCTGCACAGATTTTTGGCGAGCGTCAGGGCGCTTTTTTCTGAAGACATTCCCTCTATTGCCTGCTGCTCCCTGCTTCATAACACTTGACAAATTCACAGTTCTTAAAAGCCCCCATAAATGTTTTGTAAATTGCTCCATTTTATCAGGGAGTTCTCTGAGCCTTGTCCCTGATATTCACCATGTTTTCCCTCTCCATCCCTTGTTTATCTTTATTTTTATGCATTTTCCGACCTACAAGGCTGTCATTATTAGCATCTGCATTCTCATTACTATTATCATGATGTTAACCACAGAAAAGATTTCCCATCTGCAAGCTGCACGTTCCCACAGTCTTGAGATTCTCACTGCTCTGACAAACTAATAAAAATATGAATAAATAAAGCCATGTAAGGAGAATTTTTAAGACGCCTTAAGGTTCCGCTGCTCCGGGACAGATACACATGCACATCTTCATTTCTGGTGCGTCTCATACACTAAGCAGGAGCCAGCTCAGGACTGGGGCATGAGGCTGAGCAACTGCACAGGATTCCATTCGGATGGGAGTGATGTCCACTATGCAAGTGGGAGAGACCGGGGAAGGAGACAGAGAGGAGGAGAGGACAGCGCATGACGGCGTGCAGGAAAGGGGGCAGGGAGCCTACAGCGAGTTAGGAAAATTGCACTGGAGACCTGAAATTATAGACCTGTTTGGAATATTAATCCTCACAGCTGCAAGAAGGAGGCCAGCCGATTGAAACTTGTTTGGAATACTTTCCTGGACAAGTTCTATTAAAAATGAGATAGTGTACTGTAAATACAGAACCGCGCGCTGCAGCGTTTTGTCAGGGCCCAGGCACCTGATTCATTCCCAATGGCACAATCTGCGGGATATTATACGGGGACTGTAAGGAGCAGCCAGTGCATGTTTCCATCACTCAGAATTGCCACCTTTTTAAACACAGGCATGTAAATGAAATATCTTCCCAGTCAAGCCAACCTCAGGCCTGGCACCGAGCAGACGCTGATGCACGGCCGTCTGCCCTGCAAATCGGAGTTTATGCTAATGGTATGTATCAATCCCTCCCCATCCCATGGTCCCGTGTTTGCTCGAGAACTTGAACGCCGACAAGGACCCGGGTCAGCCAAACAGTATCCATATTAAAAGAAAAAAAAAATCCAATGTGAAACCAATTTTCCTTGTTGTTGGTCGATGTTTAATTTCTACCCTGAAAGTCCACTTTTCAGAGATTATCTAATAATTGCAGCAGCGAAAGGGACAGGTAAAAATAATACGTAAATAATATTCCCCTTTCTTCCGAATCTTCCAGCCAGCAGTCACGCTGATCACTAAAATGTTTCACGCTACTTTAGAGAGCGCCTGCACTTCCAGGGGTTGGTGGGTAGTGTCAGAGAGATTCCTCCCCAGATGACACAGAGCGGGCCTCCTCTTCCAGCCAGTCCACTGGTCTCGTGCTGCCCAGGGAAATCTCGGAGCTGTTCTCCAAATTCCTCATTCATTTCCAGGATGGCGGCATCTGACGTTAGTGGCATTAGCTTTAAATCACAGCCTGAACACTGGATCACACCCCAGCAGGGCCAGGACCCTGCGGCTGGGAGGGACCGGCTTCCTGGGCTGAGAGCATGGTGAGTGTCCTGCCAGAGCAGCAGGGAGGTGGCGGGAAGGTAGCAGAGAGCCTGGCCAAGGAGTGCGCCAAGCCAGACTGGTGCCTGGGTCGCCGAGAGGGCCCTCTGGGTTGGAAGCTGCCGACATGTCCTCAGGGCCACCCACTCTGTGCCCTGCACCCAGCTTCACGTCTAGTTAGTGAAGCGCATCCCTGGCTGTGAAGGGTCAGCTGGGAGCTCAGCAGCACCCAAGCCTGGGCTGGCCGCTCCCCCGTCAGCCTGCACTGTCCCCTCACATGCAAGCTCAGGGAGCCCTGAGACAAGGGCCCCACAGAGAGCGATTCCGGGAGGGAAGAGGAATGGCTGGAGGGGAAGTGCCCGCGCTTGGTGGCTCTAGAAACAGAACACAGAAAGAAAGCAAAAGGCACGTGGGAGCACGGGGTGGAAGGTCACCAGACTCACACCTCTGGCCCGTGAATCACCTCACCTAGCTGACTTGAACCCAGGTGCACAGCTGAGGACACAGCAGGGGTGTGGGGTTTCCTGGTGGGGGAGGGGTGGCCTCCTCCTGAAGGCTCTCTGTCCCCTGGCCATTGCTCCTACTCAAAAGCCCTGGGGACCCTCACCCCAGCTGTCAGAGCTGTCAGAGAGCTCTCACCACGGAGGTGGCAGCCAAGGCAGGACCCCAGTGCGTGATCACACTGTCTCTGTTGCTGGAATCGGGTCACATCCTGTGTAAGTCCTTGGACACTGCAGAGTTATTACCGGGTTGTAAATCCATGGTTTTAACATTTATAAAGCCCAGTGAACTGCTAAAACCCAAGTGTGGCTCGGGAGCATGACGCTGAGAAGCGGCTTGGAAGCCCTCCTTCCTGATGAGTCACTGGGGTGGGCTCCGCGCCCCGTGGGGGAGGCCTGCAGCTGGCTGGTGGGGCCTTTGGCCTCAGGAGCCCGGGGGTGGGACTGTGTGGAGCAGAACCCACCTTTCCAAACCAGCCACCACCTGCAGTGGGCTGAGCGGGACCCGGAGATGTGACCGTGTCCTGACCCCAGCACATACAAAAGGGGAAGGGCCCTAGGTGGAAAGAGTCTTCACAGATTTAATTAAGAAACATCCCAGATTATTCGAGTGGCCCTAAATTCAATGACAAGTTTCCTTTAAAAGAAATGTGGATTAATATTTGACAGAGGTGGCCACATGGAGACAAAGGCAGAGTGGGGTGTCGCTGCCACAAGCCCCAGACAACAGAGAAACCAGGATCTGGAAGAGGCAGGACACGCCCTGGAGCCTCGAGGGATCGTGCCCTCCCGCACCTGCCCTCAGATCTGGCCTCCTGCTCTGTGAGCCACGCATTTCTGTGGCAAGGAGCCACCTAGGTTGTGGCTGGTTTCTAGGGAACTTGTTTACCTGAGGGCTCAACTTTTCTCCAGATTCAGACTCACCCAGTCCTCATTAGGTCAGGGAGAAGGCACATCCTGATATAGACTTACTGCACACTTCCTGTGGACAGAGGCTTCCAAGGTCATGCTCACTCAGAGTGACGTTCCAACACTGTGTCATAGCTCACTGCTCTCGTCCAGGGTCCCCAACATTGTTGAAGTCCTAACCCCAAGGTGACGGCATTTGGAGATGATTGGGTTGTGGGGTGGAGCTCCCACGACTGGACTTGATGCCCTTATAAAAAAGGCTCCAGAGAGATCCTCGCCCCTTCCTTCCTCCGCAGGAGACCACAGAGAGACATGCTCCTCTGAACCAGGAAGGAAGGGGTCCTTGTCAGGCCCTGAATCTGCAGTACCTTGACCATGGACTTCCCACCCTCCAAATTGGATGGCATTTTCTTACAGCCACCCCAAAAGTCTAGGACTCTCAGTAATGTACACCCGATTTGAATTTCCAAGGGTTCCATTTCCAAAACTAAAACATCTATGTTCCTATTATTTCACATTTTTTCCTAGATACAAAAAAAAAAAACAGCCAGTGCTATACATTTGCAAATTTAAAAACATCATTCAGAGGCTGATCTCAAACAAAAGCTCTGAGCCAAGAGTGATGTCTTGCTGGTCCTCCTAAAGAGTGGACAGGCCATGATGAGGGAGGTTGTGAGGCTTCCAAACACCAAAGAATCGAACAAACATCCAGGTGAAACCCCCCGAATGCTGAGCCAGAGTCCAGCACAAAGCAGAGAGCAGGCCCCCGCGATGCATCCTGTGGGCTCCTGAGCGCATCCTAATGCCCAGAAGCACTGAGCAGACCTAAGGGGGAGGCCTGGAATCCTCGCTGCTGAGCTGGAGGACCAACAAGCTGCTCGCCGCTCTCGGCCTCAGCTCCATCCTCTTTAAGATGGGTTCCAGCAGCAGCTGGTGTAGAAGGATGTGGTACAGCTCGAGTGGGCACCCAACCCTCACAGCCGGTAAGTGCGTGGCTCGGAGAGGCCTGCACAGCCTGGCCTGCAACTCAGAGGCCCCTGAGTACACACAGCCCACCCCTCCCCAGGCCACCAGGACCACGGGAGCCCAAGACCCAGCCATGCAAGATCTCTCCCAGTCTTCAAGCAGCACTGAATTTCTGTTTTAGTGGTTTGGGATTTTAGTTTCAAACTTACAGTATTTAACATTCCCAGGATTTCCTTCTGGATTTTACTCAGATATCTCTTACTGTTCCTTTCACCTGAGGCGGAATTTACATAACACAGAGTGAGCCCTTTCAAACGTCCACTTCATACCCGCCCACTATTATGTGATACCTCCGCTATCTGGCTCCAAAACATTTCATCAACCCAGAAGGGAACCCTACACCTGCTAGTGAGTTCCTCTTCGATGCCCCAACCACCCGCCCCGGAGATCACTCCCCTGCTTGCTGTCCTGGTGTCCCTGTTCTGGACGAGTCACACTTGGAATCATACAATGCATGTCATTCTGGGTCCAGCTGCTCTCACGCAGCAGCTGCTCCAAGGTCCATTAGTTGCAAAGAGCACCTGCAGTGGGCTATTCCTGTTTGGGGCTGAATAATACTCCATTGCTCTATGGACCAAAATCTGTTCACCCGTCATCTTTTGGCAGACACGAGGGTTCTTTCCACTTGGCTGGCTGTGAATCCTGCTGCTGTGAATGTGCAGACAGGGGCCTGAGTCTCTGTTTTCAATTTTTTAGCCCAGGGCTGGAATTCCTGCTTCTTCTGGTAATTCTGTGCTTAACTGGTGGGGATACCAAATTTGTATCTCTGCTAAGTGATTGAGGATTTCCACGGTGGCTGTGCCATTTTACTTCCCGTGAGCCATGGGCAAGGACCTGGTTTCTCTCCCTCCGGCCAGTGTGGGCTACCTTCAGCTTGGTCTCCCACTCGCTGGTTGGCTGAGGTGAGTGGGAGTGGTATTTTGGTGTACCTAGATGTTGATTTCTGCAGCCACTAAGGGGGCTGATCATCCATGCATGTGTTGTTTGGCCACAGGCATGTCTTCCTTGGAGAAGTATCTGTTCAAGTCCTTTGCCTATTTATTAATTGAGTTTTTGTCTTTCTCTTCTTTAGTTATAAAAATTCTTTATATATTCAACATACAAATCCTTTATCGGGTATGTACTTTTCCCCCCCTTCTGTAGATATTTTTTATTTTCTTGCTTTATTAAATTTTTATTTCCCACATCATGCCTAATTTTTTGCTTCCCTAATTCCCTTGAGAGAGGTTTTCTTACGAAATTTCTGGACTTCCCCAACTTGACCCTCTAGGGCCTGGATTTCCTCCACTCACAGGAAGGTGGAAACTCTGAATAAAAGAGAATACTGGAGGAGACTAGCTTGTGAGTCCAGAGGAGCACTGAAGAGCCTGCCCTCGAATCTAAATTCTAGCTCCACGTCTCCCTGGTTGGCATGCTGGGCTGATTCCTGGACATTGCTGGTTCTTATTTCCCTCTGTAATGGGGCAGCGATAGCAGGTACCTCATAGGATGGTTGTGAGGACCATAAATAAGTGAAAAATCCGCCTATCTGTAATGGTTTGGGTGATGAGATGCCTTCGGGAGCAGATGGGAAGTAGCGGTGCCCGCCTCTGTGGTGGCTGACCTGCCACAGTCTCGGGTGGCAATGGTGCTTCCCTCATGTCAGCGTAAGGACCTGTGCCTGTGTGCCCTGTCCAAAGAGACCCGCTTTCAAAGAGGGCCATCTCTGGGCTCTGCTCTCGGCAGCACTGCAGAGCGAGTGCACGTGCAGCCTCTCCCAGGGCCAGATGCATGAGTGGCTGACCACCAAGGGCCTGCCCATTGGACTTCCTCTGTGCCAGCTAGAGACTTAGAAGGAAAATAGGTGATAGTGATGACAAATCAACCAAGAACCTCAAGAACCGTCAATTAATAAGCAGCTCGTGTGTTTTTAGAAGAGAAACAGAAAGGAGTGCAGAGCTCAGGCCCCAGGGCCAGCAGTGTGCAGTGCAGAGCTTTGCCCTCTGAGGACCAAGGGCTGGGCCCTGCTGACCAGGAGGACGGCCTGCCATAGGACAAGGGTCAGATCAGCAAGCGCATAGACCATCGAGAGGCTGGGGTCCTGAGGAAGCCCACGGGGGCACCCCCTGTGTGTTCCTGATGGACAGCTCGTGACGAACCAGGAAGCCCTGAGGGGCAAGGTGTGGCCGGGGCTCTACCTGGCGCGTGGTCTTCCCACGTGGGCTGATGAGCCTGGGTAAACCTCGTCCCAAGGCTGCGGCCGACGTCCTTGCTGCCAGGGAAGGCCAAGACAGCGGCAGAAACTGCGACCCCATACAGGCCACGCTCAGTTCTCGGGCCAAGCTGGCAACCACCCGTCTCCTGAGCTCCTCCGGCCTCGGCCCAGGGAATCGCCTCTGCCTTCTCCTGGGGCCGTCCTCACACTCTCGGCCTGTGGAGCTCTGGTCTGTCAAAGCCTGAGTCCCACCAAGTCAGGGCCCTCCTGGGCTCACGGCCAGGCCACCTCCCATGCTGCGCATCTGTGGGCTCTCAGCCACACTGCTACCCTGCCACTGGGGACTCTCGCCGTCCACTCCACTCCAACCATAAGGCCACCCGGGACCTGCCAGGTACCTTCCTCACATAGGACAGACCTTTGTCCTGCCCTTCCCTGGGTCCAGGTCCTGAAGTCCACACGCCGCTCTCTCCTTGCCCACCTCCAGTTCTTCCACGTGCTTGCCACCTCTCCACACGGTGCAGGGCACGTGTTCGTATTGTTACAGCTGATTATCTGCTCCTCCTGGTGAAGCTCATCTCAGAAGTGGTTTCTTTTTCAGTCTATTTGCTTCACTGATATAATCTCAGTGAATGACCAGTGCCTGGCATGTGGAAGATTCCAGTAAATTCATTTTCAATAAAATATGTGTTAGATCAAGTTCCCATACTCAGTGCAGTGACTATGACAAGCTTCTCACAAATGTGTGGTGGTTGAATGAAAGCAATAAGACAACAGTTCACATTCTACATCATTCCCAAATGAGCCTGATATGGGGAATATAACACCCCAAACAAAGCCACCAGTGCCAGGAGGCCCAGGATAAGACGTATTGCTAGACCTGACCTTAAAACACAGAGCTTGGGCTGGGGATGCGGCTGAAGCATTAACGCGCTCGCCTGGCATGTGCGGGGCACTGGGTTCCATCCTCAGCACCACATAAAATAAAGACATTGTGTCCACTGAAAACTGAAAAATAAAAATTAAAAAAATCCTCTCTCTCTCTCTAAACACACACACACACACACACAGCTTATTGTAATTATTGTGAAAGATACTGCTGAGTAAATGATCCTAGGGGAACCTCATAAACACAGCTGTCCACAGCAGGAGTGTCCTGTGCCCTCTGGGAGCTGTCTTTGTCGTCCCCTGCTGGACAGGTGCAGCAGCTCCCAGGCTCAGGAAGCCCCCCTGTTCGCACCAGCTCTCCTGGGGGAAGTCCCAAACCAAGGACCCTGCTCCACAAGGTAAGCAGGCCTGCTGGCCCCAGGGACCTCTGCGGCCATCCCCCCGAGCAGTGCCCCATCTTCCACTCCCCCTATGTGCTCGTGTGGCGTCTTTCCCCTACTGCACAGGGATGCCCCGACTCTGCTGGGGCCGCTTTGGCAGAGGTCCTTGTCCTCGCGCCTCCTTTGCTGCTGCTCCACCTCATCTTTTAGTCAACATCCTCCGTGACGAGGACGTCGCCTCCCTACAGCAAGTCCCGAAAATCCTCCCTTATATTTTCTTTGCTTCCCATTTTGGAAGTTACCACATCATGGTTGTCCCAGAGAGTCCTCTGAGCACCTGGACCTGCTGCAGTCCCCGCCAACCCGTCATCTTTCCACTGCCGGACACCGTGAGCAGAATCACTCAGGGCCTCGACTCCCTCTGCCCACTGCAGAATGTGAAGACTGTATTCTACATGTCACACGTAAATCTGCATGTGTGTAAACTGCACACATGAGCGAACCTGTGTGCACATGTGGGTGGTAGACAGATCTAGACACTCTGTGCTGTACGGAGTGTTTGGCTGCTGCTGTAGGAAGTTGGAGTACTTGTTTTCTCTGGCAGCTAGTCCTGCCTTCCATGGGGAGTCGTCCTCCTTCACCCCTCAGTGCTACCTTTATCATTGCTCACATTAGTGGCAAACTCTGTCACTTTAACTAAATCGTTTTGTTTCATTTTGAGGATGATTTCTCTGACTATAAAGTCTTATTGAGCAGGCGTCTCCCCCTTTCACCTTTCAGCACAGTAAGCACATCATCCTCTGGCTGCTGGTCTTCATAGTCTCGGTTGAAATTCAGGCTCCGGCTCACTGCTGTGGCTCTGTCCTTTCAATGTGGCTACCCTCAGCCTCCTTTTCTGCAGTTTATGTACAACAAGACTAACGTACTAGACATGGCTTTCTTGACCTTTAGCGTAACTGAGTCTTGTTGAGTTCCGTAAACCTTGATGTTGATGTAGCTCATTGAGTTTTTTTCCCTCCTCCTCCTCCTCCTCCTCCTCCTCCTCCTCCTTCTTTTAAAATTCTTGGCCCTTTTCCCACATATTATTCCTTTTCCATTACTTCTCATAGTGAGTTCCTCCTGGGTCTCCAATCATACATATGTTGGGCCTTCTGAACGTAGCCCATGTCTCTGTGAAGTTTTCTTTTCCTTTTTTCTTTTTAAAGTTTGAGTATTTCCTATTTTTTTTTATAACTCATCAAGTCTACTTTCTATAAAATTCAAGATGTTTTCAACCCACCCAGTGACTTCTCAGTCTCAAACACTATTTCAGGCCCTGAACCTCCCCCGGGCTCTTTTGCACCGTCCCACCCCGTGACCCCCGACTCAGGAGCTGGATTTGTTTCTGGGGTGCAGCTCGACCTTGTTCACTTGCCAGCCATGAACAGCAGCCTCCCCCACCCCAGGTCCTGCAGAAGTCTTTAGCCAGCTGCTTTTACTTCCTGCTCAGTTTCTCTGTAGAGAGTGGCTCTACACAAGTGCAGCCCAGGAACTGGCCAGTAATCTGAGAGATAAGGCCTACAAATGTTTGAATTCTCCTATTTTGTTTCTCTCTCCATTTTTTACCTTCTAATATCAATTGCTCCTGGAGCCTCAAATCTGTCCTTTGTTTTCTCAGTAAAATGGCTACTATCTTCCTAGATTCTCTTCCCTCTGAGCTGTTCTGAGGTGAATATAGAGTTGATTTTGTTCTTCCAGGAGCTGTAGCCTCTCCAGCTTGTCCACATGACTGTTCAGCTTTCCCAACAGTGGATGGTTGACAGGATTATCGCAGCTTTTGGAGCTGTGTTAGGGGTAGGGAGTGACGAACTCCGATCTCCTCCACCCAGGCTGGAACCGAGATCTTGTCTTCTTCTTCACCTGGGAGGAGGAAGATTCTACCTTTATTTAAATCATTCCGTGTGTTTAAATCTATTTATTTCCTCCTGAAACACTTCGTCCTTAATTCCCTCTATTTTTTCCTCCAATGAACTGATTGTTTACTGAAATTGAAACAAATCTTAATCTAAAAATAGGCAAACCACCCAACAAACAAAATTTCTGTTCAGATCTCTCTATTTCCTTGTTTCATATTTTCTTTCTTTTTCAAATCTGTTGTACAAAACGCTTGAGAGTCCTCCCTCAGCCCCAGGGCTCTGCTCCCCTACCCCTCCATGTACTGGTGTTTGTGGAGAAGGCCGTCAAGATCATGAGTGTGCACTAATTAGGTCATGCATGCAGGGCCTTTAAGAGACTGGGGAGAGAGTCCCCTGTCCCTGACACGTGCAGAGGAGAAGGCGCGAGAAGACAGCCCTCCACAGGCCAGGCACAGGGCCCTCACCAGAACCCCCCCACGCGGGCACCAGGCTCCCTTCCTGTTTCTAATCCCTCAGCCTGTGGTTTTGGCTGTGGCACTGCCAGGTTCCTCTTCCTCAGTCTGCTGCTTCGTGATGTCACAGTTCTCTAGTTCCTGTCATCACAACAAATGTCCACTGGTTCACATCACCCCAGTCACTTCTCATGTCACTGTGATGTTCGCCAGGACGAGTCTTGAGGCCACAATGTCTCCTGTGTGGCCGGTGACTAAGACCCCAGGGGCATGCCCGGCTCCTCTGTGCAGCCTCAGCAGCTCCTGTGCTTGGGACCTGCACCGGGCACCTGGAGGATGGGATCACTGCTGTGCCCTGACCTGCCCAGGGGCTCCACTTCTCACAGCTGATCTCATGGACCACCTGGAGGGTAGCAATAGGGTGCTTTTATGAATGAGTCACAGCGACAGCAACAAAAGCATTACATGAGCTGTCTTTTTTGAGCAGTGTGGTATAAAAGGAGAGTGTGGGCTGAGGAAGCCTGCAGACACGGATTTTGCCACCACCCACGCCTGTACCTCTGGACGTCACCTTCTTCTCTGAGCCAGGGCGACCCATCCGTACTTGGGAGACAGATTTGAGGAACTTGGTGGTTGCCTCTCCCAGGGGCCTCATAAGTGCTCACAAATTACACTGCAGCTAGTGGCAAGTTATGGACGGAGGTAGTGTCAGTGTCCTGTGGTAGCATCCATGGACTGCTGGCTTAAACAAGGGGGACTTTGCTCTCACCAACTGCAAGCTAGTGAGAGAAGTCAGAGCCAATGGCCAAAATGGAGGTGTCCACGGGCCACACACTCTCTGGGGACTCTGGGAAAGTGTGTGTCTTGCCTTGCTGGCTCCTGGTGGCTGTGAGTCTCTTGACGTGTGGCCCCTCGTTGCAGTCTCTTTTGTGTACACATCATCCTCTCCTTTCAAATCTCTGCTTCCTTCTTACAAGTGACTGATTTGGGGTGCACCAAAATAATCCAGAAAAATGCCCTCGTCTCCAGCTTCCTAATTTAAGCCCAATTGCAAGGATCCTTTTTCTGAAAAATTCCCATTTACAGATTCCAGGGATTGGCATGTGGGTATCTTTTTCAGTCTACCCCCAATTAAGCCACATACAGAATACACCTATTCTCCCGCTCTCCCCTTTCCCAGGATCCTGGGCACGGCTATCCCGGCTCTCTGCTTGGGATCTGCCAGGCTTTGCTCCTTGCTGGAGGTGGAGGTCACCTTCCAAGGTCACGTGGCTGGTGGCTGAACCTAGTTGTGGTCTGAGGTTTCCCTGCTCTCTGCCTGCCAGGCAGAACTGCCTGTGGCTCCTGGCTAACAAATAGCCAGACACAACTCCATCCCTGATGAAAGCAGGGCACTGCAAGGCACCAAGGAGTGTGATCTCTCCATTTTCACAAAGTCTTTATTTAAAAAGCAGATAGTTCATATAAGCCAAAGTTTCACAAAAATATTTTCACCAAAACAAAGATGTAGAAATGAAACACCCTCAGTAGATTTAATTAGCTGGTTTTCTTACCATTAGATATCAGAGCTTAAAATTATTGGAGTTCAGTGTCCAGCCATTAGGGATAACCAGGGCAAATGCAGCCCTTGGATTCCAAACAAAGGGCTTTGGATATCATCTCATAAGCAAGAGAAAGCCTTAGAGAACTTCTACTAGGGGGTGATACGATGAGCCAATAAGATGAAGACTGATGTGGCTACAGCATACAGAGCGCACCGGAAATCTGCACGTTAGTACCAGTGGCCTGACAGAGGGAGGTCGCAGTGGATTTAACATGAGAGACGATGACAAGGGAGAATGAATATGGACTGAAGTCATGTACCTGTTGGAGAAAGAGAACGGGAGACCTAAGACAAATGCACGATTTCCAAGATGGGTGGTGGGTTGAAGAAGAACGGACCCAGCCTAGAAGGAGGTCCTCAGGGCAAGCCAGAGGGAGGAGAAACGAGGACCCTTGGCTCGGGTGAATGGCAGCGACTTGAGAAGGTCTCTGGAACATTCCTGATGGAATGTTAGTGACGTTGTCATCACATCTGGTTCGGTACAGCAAGGCACACAGTGACACACCCCGAGTGCTGCTTACAACAGGTGTCATACTTAGGATCTGTGCTGTGCCCTAGAGGCTCATCCCTGAAGTCTTCTTCCCCAAGACAGCAGTGATCAGAGGCGGGGCTTTGGGGTCACGACTGGCTCCTGAGGGCTCTGCCTCGGCAGTGGATTGATCTCTTGATGGGGTCACGGGTGAATGGACTACTGGGTGGGGGTGGAAGCTGCAGGAGGGGCCTGGATGAGGGGCTGTGAGGAGCCCGAATGCTCACTCATCTTCCAGTGCTTCCTCTCCACTCCATCTGCAGGGCAACCCCGAACAGCTGGGAGCCACCAAGTCCCCATGAGTGGTCCACCGCCCGAGAAGGGTGGTCCCAGGAGCCTCTTTCCTTGAAGATCCACCTCTTTCCTTGAAGATCCAGTTAGAAATATGTAGCTAAGATGACAAATCAACACTTCAGGGGAAAGAAAACTTCCAGGTAAAGTTTCCTAAAATACAAAGGATAAATGGGGACAAGCTCCCACAAGACTGATCTTACCTGAACCTTGTGTGATACCCTGTGGGGCTGGGGCATTTTGAAATACCATGGGAGTCAAATGTCCTTGAATGAGCAGTAATTCAGACTCGAGTTGATAGGCGGATGAACAGGCAGGTGAAAATTCAAACCAGTGTTGCTTTGTGGGCAGAAATTCAAGATGCTTAGAATGTATTAAATGCCCATGTGGTGTTTGCAATAAATAGAACTTCCAGTGACGCGGTGAGCTCAAGAGAACCACTATGGTATGGACCTGAGGTGGCCTTCAAAGCTCCTGTTGAAGCAGGAATGTTCAGAGGTGAAATGATTGGACGGTGAGAGCTTAACCTAATCCTCCAGCCTAGTTGAATGGACTCACTGGGTGGTCACTACAGGCAGGTGGGGTGTGGCTGGAGGAGGTGGGTCACCAGGGTCCTCTCCTGGAAGGTGCATCTTCCCTGCGCTTGCCGATGCCCCATGAATTGAGATGCTCTCCTCACTGGGCCCTTCTGCCATGATATGCTGCTCACCCTGGGCCCAGAGCTATGGGCTCAGCCTTCTTCTGTGGACAGAGACCTCTGCAACCCTGGGCCCCAAATAAACTTTGCCTGCTCTAAGTTGTTCATGTCCAGCATTTTGGTCACAGCCATGCCATCACTAACTAACACTAGACCCTGCAGCCACGTATCTTCTAGTCTGTCCTCAGGTTCAACCACCGTAGTGTTAATGGAGTTGAGCACAGGGTCTGTCCACCCTCCCTGTGAGGACATGTAGCAGCACCCCTGAGCAGGGCTTCCAATGCTTTCTGTGTGCCTGCCATCACCTGGTCACCTGGGGCAGGAGTGGGAGTGGGGAGGGGTCCATGTCTTTCCAACCCAGTCTGCATGCAGTCATCCACCCATAAATGTGAGGAGGAGAAGAGAGAACATAACAGTGTCTCACTGTGTCTGTAAAAAATAAAGAGAGAACAACACCCAGTGTCTCACTGCGGGAGGAGCGGGAAGAAGAGTGGCTTTTCAGGTCAGAGAGAGGTCACACTTTGCTGACCATCATCAGGCATGGCCCAGTCCCTTATCCTGTCTGACCCAAGATGCTTTCATTTTCAGGAGAAAATTTCCAAAGCTGCCACTCCACTTCCTGGGGCCACGGGAAGGTAAATTAACTAAGGTCAATGTGAACTCTGGGGGGTTGGACCGTAAGGAATAAAAAATAAAAATAAAACAATTTTAAAATTTCGAGAATATTGGAAGAAACAATACCAAAAAATCTGTCAAAATAATCAGTTCCAGGATGAGGATGCTCAGTGGC
Organism: Marmota marmota marmota; assembly: GCF_001458135.2. Lineage (NCBI taxonomy): Eukaryota > Metazoa > Chordata > Mammalia > Rodentia > Sciuridae > Marmota > Marmota marmota. Next base: position 8,716,548 of record NW_025999991.1, read on the forward strand.
TCAAAGCTGCCCCTGAGATCAGCTCCTCTCCCCCTCTCCAGACGCCTCCGACCGCTCTGCTGAGGTCAGGAGGCAGGAGGTGCTCTGAGGGCCACACTGTGCCCACAGCATCTGCCGATGGGGAAGGCACAGCTCCTTCCTCGGGTTTCCTTGGGCTTTTTAAAGTCACACAACCAAGGAGTCAACTGTATGCAACGTAATATCCACTTTCTGTGCCATTTGGTGAGTCCGGGGGCCTGAACCTGCACGCTTACAATAACCTGCACCGTGAGAAAACCCCATCACCCAGAGCCCACCCTGGCTAGGCCCTTCTCTCCCCAGCTTGGAAAGCCGCCATCTGCCGGCGTTCTCTGCCTGGGTTTGCTGGTCTGGGTTCCCTGTTGGGGGCACTAGGAGCCCTCGGGTCTGGCCTGATTGCCACGGCAGGTGGAGGTGTCCCCTGTGGCTGCACCCACTGCTGACATCTCTGGCTGTCGGGTTGCACAGAGGTGGTGCCCCATCTGCTCAGATGCTTGGTGTGTTTCCAGGTCGACGTGGTCGTCAGGAAAGCACCCTCTAGCATTCACAAGTCCCTGTGCAGCACGGGTGTTCACCTCGATGTAAACTGAGGCAACTCAGCAAATAAGATCTCGGAGTCCTTGGGCGGATCACGTTTAGTGTCCCGAGACTCCATCACCCAGATTCCCAAGTGTGGCCACGTTCTCCTCTCTCACCAGCAAGGTTACAGCAGCAGTTCTTCAAACTCACCAATATTTGTCCTTCTCCACTCTTCTAACTTTATTTGTGCATTTTCCTTATAAATGCTGTCAGGACGCCCAGCCTGAGGCTGCCACTCCTGGTTCACAAGACAGAGCAGCGTCCTTCCAACGCCTGTGGCCAGGGAGGTGGGATTATGAGAGCTTCAGGTGGATTTGTGAATGGCCTGGGTCCAGAAGTGCATTTTGGATTCTGCGGGGAAGTGCACCTAAGAGGTTCTGTTAGGAAGGAACAAGAGAATAGCATTCTTAGGTAGAGAGCTGCACGGGCCTTGGACTGTAAGAAATAAAAGTCCTGGTACATGGCAAGTATTGTGTATGTGAAATGTGCCTATGTATTTATAAATACTTAATAAAATACTTGTATTCAGAAATACGCATATTTATGTATTTAGAAACTGCGTGTAAATCAAAGCCGTGTGAGTCAGGGGTCGACTTCTCTTCCCCACACAGGCAGTCATTCATCCCTTTAGCACTGGATCAATAAGCAATTACTCACCACCGAGTTATGAAGAGAGAGTTACCAGGAGAGAGGAAGCCTGGCCTGTGGTCCCAGCACCCTACCCTGGCGAGCCAGCACTGCCTGCCGGAGCTTGACCCACTGTACCAGAGACGAAGGAGCCGACACTAATCTCCCCAAATCTCCACAATAGCATTGTCAAAATGCAATTTGTAAGCACTGGATAGAGAGGTTTGGAAGTATTCTCTTGACAGATAGTGCAACCTTCTTGTGCCATAAATTGACGAAAGTCATACTTAATTATGGATTCAGTATGCCCAAAAGTTAGAAAGAGAACAAAAATAACAGAACATTTAGAGAAACATACACATAAAGCCCAATAATATTCTAGAAATACTAGAATAAAATACATCAGAAAAGCCATTATATCTGTATTTTGAAAAAGAATGGAAGAAAAATAAATCGGAGCAGTGACTTCGAGGTCACATGTCAGCCAATGCCCAGATCCTTGGGCCAGCAGTGCCCTGCATGCCCCTGGAGCTGTGTGCACTCAGCACTCTGGGGCAAGTGGGCAGAGGCCACGTGCTGCACCTCCTGCCCCGAGGCTGGCTGCTGGAGAGTGAATTCTGTCCGTTTCCTGTGGTCACCATGGATGTCGTGAGTAGTGATGATATATACATAACCAGGTGCTGTTCTTAACTAGGTATCATTCCACCCCTGTTGCTCCAATAAATCTAAATGGCGTCCTAAAGCAAGGGAGAAATAGCTGCAGTAACATTGACAGAGGACCTGGCTATTAAGCTGTCTGCAGACTCTGGAATCAGTGAAATGTTTGACAGCGCAGGGACAAATACGTATTAGCAACATTGCTTAATCCATGTTTCAAGGGCAGAATTTGAGACCATGCCTTTGCACCATGCAGTTCAGATTGCTGCAAGGATACTGTCATCAAAGGAACGCCAGAGGCCACGCCATGGCCATGATGTGCATCCCTTGCCCTTCCCCGTCGCCAAGCCCCCTCAGGCAGAGCGTATCTCATAAGACAGAGGGGCCTGGCTTAGGGATGAAGAAAATAAATATAAGATAAAACAATTTTTTTCAAAGGAGTCATCAGATTCACCCCCAGGGTCCTGGGCCCCCTGTTCCTATTCCTGGGGCAGCGACATTACTGGGGGAAACCAAGTCTGCCTGTACCTGTGGGGAGTCTGCTCAGTGCTAAAGCTCCCAGGCAGCCAGGGAGAAGGGTTCCCACCCGGGGGCTCTGTGGTCTGTGCTCACACACACTGTGACCCTCTGCACACAGGAAGGTAGACAAGGCTCCAAACAGGGAGTTTCCGTAAAGGTACCAAGTGTCAGGTAGGACATTGCCCATGATTGACAGCACATGACATCCTACCACATCCCCCCTGACATTTCTTACTTTTCCCTCAGAGCCAGCATTTTATTGACAGGCACCAGTCTGCCTGGTGTACTCCCCAGGGGACCTGACCAGAGGGACAGCAGTGCTGTGTACTTGTGACCCCCTGCGCTTCTGTCCCTGGGTGCGTTTGCACTCCCAGATTCAGGCAAGTGATCTTGATGACGATGATAATATTCACATCCTTACTTTATAAGGGTGAGAGCAAAGAGGGCCTAGAGGAAACCCAGGGGGCGTGGTACCGACATCCCAACACCCCAACATCCCATGGGCATCCACCGGCCTACCGGGCGCATTTCTGTTCCTGCCTCACTTAGGGAATCCTTCCTCATCCTTTGTGCTTTGCAAACAGGAAAAATGGTAGGTCTGCCACAAGGTGTTCTGCAACGTCTGAGACAAAACTGTGGAAATGCAGGAGAGTGCATTGGCTGCAGAGCTAACGGTCACTCTCAGGGAGCACCGTCTGGTCTGCAAGGTGCTGGGTGTCTGCAGGCTTACCTGCCTGGCCGTGCCTGCGACGTCTGCTGCAGTTTCCAAAATGTTGGTTCAAACACTCACTGAGCACCTCCTACATGCCACGCGAGACAAGGCACCGGGCGGGGGGCAGGAAGGCAAGTGAGGCAGCCCCCTCTGGATGACCACCGTGCGAACGTGGGCAGGAGGCTGAGGCAGAGCTGCGGGGCCTTTCCTTCGACCCCGGGCTCAGCCCAGCACCCAGACTTACACCCACAGAAGTGCGGGGGCTCCCCCTTCCTGAAGCCCAGCCAGCCCCACTGGGCAGAGGAAGAAAGCCGCCCAGCAGCCTCTTGCCCAACCACCCTCAGCCTCAGAGAGGCGCCCCGGGGAGACCGTCATGGAATCCAAACACGCGCTTCTGCTTCTTGAGACACACAGAAGTTTCTCGGTCGTAATAACTATGCAAAATAGGAGAAGCAAAAACTCTAATAGTAAATGAAATAATTTTCTTTTCTTCCCTCCTTCCCTCCTCTCCTCTCTCCTTCCTCCTTCCTTCTTCTTCCTCCCTGTCTCCTTCCTCCCCTCCTCCCTCTCTAAGGAGCACACATGCGTTACTGAACACCAGCAAGTGTCCCAACTCAGATCAAGTGACCCTGGCTGTCATCTTAGTAGGGACCAGGCCCCGTGACTCACCAGATGGCCACTGCAGCCAAGGGAGGTTCCTTGACAGAGTATCTGATGTGACACCACACACTGCCAGGTCCTTAAGCATTCTGCCAGGCCAGCCTGGTCACCTGACCGTGGGGCCCCCTGGTCTCGGAGTTGCCGTGGCCAGTTTGACCACAGCACAGCCCTTGAGAGGGTCTCCTCCCAGGCTAGCCAGGCAAGCCACATCTCTCCCTCCAGTGAGAGTCAGCCACACACAGCTCCAAAGTCACTTGCTGATCTGCAATGCGGTGGCCTTACCAAGCAAAGCCTGGAGAGCTGGCTCTGATGGCATTTCTGGTCCCAGGTGACAGAGGGGCAGTCCTTCTGCTCAGGGGAAAAGGAAGATAAAGTCAAGACATGGAAAGCAGGTGGAAAGAACAGAGCAAGGAAACCAATTTGGCCTATGTTTTTTAGTAAATAATTTTTTTTTTGTTTAGACACCTTCAAATATTATCAGAACAAAGTCAAGTATACCAGTGTTTTTATGCAGTGAAAATGTAAATGCATTTGGCTCCTCAGATTTCCAATCACATCATACTATATAATGACTCCAGGAGAAAATCTGACACACAATACAAGAGGCACGGCTTCATGCTCATCAGGCTGCTGATCTTGGCTCGTTGCTAAGAGGTACTGGGTGACCTGCGTGGCTCGCTGGGCTGCTAAGAGGGGCCCCCCTGCAGGTAAGCCCCTTCCCCACCATCCACCTGCGGATATGCCGGGGCTGAGGACTCTGCAGACAGTCAGCAGGGAGCCGTCCTGGCTCCGGTGCTGCCAGCATCCACTATGGTCAGCTGCCAAGCACATGGCCCCCAGGACCCTGGCCCCAGGCTGTCCGTGGCTGATAATGTGAGCAAGAATGGGCAGGACACAGCAGGACCTCAGCCAGTGCTGGGAAGCCAGCGCTGACAGGAGACTGACGGCTCCCTTTCTGCAGGCAGCAGCTGGGCGTGGACAGCCAGGACGCGGGACGCACGATGTCTCCTGGCCTGCCACGCAGCCCTCCGCCCTGCCAGCACCCCTGAGCTGGCAGAAGCAAGAAGGGGACCAGAACGGGAACCCCCCAATCTCAGTGTGGCCGGAGAGACCCGAAGGACAAGAAGGGGGTGGACTCATGAAGCTTTCCTTTCTCCCCAGCTTGCTCTCGTCACGAAGATGAAATGAAGAGGCGGCTATCGATCGGTGAAACATAATCTAATTTCAGAAGAAAAACTCGCTAGTGCCACATCCATCCGCAGGTGGCAACGGCAGTGACTTAGCCAGTGGCTGCCAGCCCTTTCCCAGGACCTAACTCATCCTCACTGCAGCCTCAGATCCTATGGACAGAGCAGAGAAAGGGCCAGATGGACCGAGGGCTGGGAGCGCAGAGCCTTTGGGAACAGGTTTCCCTGCAGGGGCCTCGTCCGTCCCCTGTGAGGACTTCTGAGGGGTGTCCATGGAGCTGTAGCTGCCAGCCTCAGCCCCGAAGGGTCTCAGATGCCAATGGGGACACTGTGCTGTTCCTGCTTGTGCTGACCATGTCTGCCTGACGGGGACACCACAGCAGGGACAAAGACAAAGCCCCAGAGTGAGGCACTGCCAGGTTCAGAGGCCCAGGCTGAGCTGCCGCACCGCAGTGAGCACTGAGCAGGGGCCCTCAGCCCCCTGTCCTCCTGCCCTGGGAAGTGGGGAAGCCGGGGCCGTGTGGAGAGGGCAGAGCAGTTCCACAGCACTGCTGCGCGTCCCGGGGAGGAGCAGGACCCGGTGCCCTTCAGGAAGTCACTGCAGGGGGGGGGGGGGG